>NW_023614447.1:0-60001 GCF_013339695.2 Rhipicephalus sanguineus
TCCACATTTCAGCCGGCTTCTGCAATCTTTCGCCAAATGGCCTTGCTTTAGACAACGGAAGCATCTTCCGGCTTTGGTAAGCATCTCCTTTTTGAGCGAGAGGCTGATCTCCTTTTTATCACAAATTTCAGCAGGATGTTTTTCGGAACGGCAAAACAGGCACTTCTGCGGACTACTAGCTGAGCTTTGTATAGCGGCTGTCGTGGAAACGTCTCGTGGATGGCTGGGCTTTAATCCTCCTTTCTCTGGTGTGCGACGACTTCTGTGTATCTCTTGTTCGGTCACAGCTTCCCGACAAGTCAGTTGAAGGTCGAAGAATTCCAAAAGCATTTGAAGCTCGTTATCTTCTTTATTCGAAGAAGCTGCAGCTGATGATGATGCCTTGCGCGCCTCATGAAACCGAAGTACCATGTCAGTCCGGTCGAGCGCGAGCATTTGCGTACGATTGACCGGATGATACGGCAGTCCATACATGATACGAGAGACGAGAAAAGCTTGAGCAAACTGCCGCATCTCACGTTCGTTGACTCCACGAGTACGGTTAGAGATTCTGCGTAAAGCGTGCACGATTTGTTTGCTTGTCTTCGTAACGCGTTGGAACCAAGTGCTCGCTGTGCAATTCTCATCTAAGTGCATACCGAGTATTCGGATAGTAGATTTCCGCATTATGGGTCGATTACCGATATAAAGTTTAAATGACCGCTTTTCTTCCTGTTTGACAAAGGTGGATCGGCCCCCATGAATGACGACGAACTCTGTTTTGTCTGGGGCGGTTTGTAAGCCTGTTTCCAGTGCGTAGTCGTGAATAATGTTGAGGGCTCTTTGTAAGACATCCTCCTGCTCACCGATGGATCCTTGATGTGTCCACACGGTGACATCGTCGGCATACACCACATGTTTCAGGCCCGATACGTCGGCAAGGCGTCTTGGTAGCTGGTGCATAGCTATATTAAACAGAGTGGCTGAGATCACCGAGCCCTGAGGAACACCTACGTGGTTCATTCGCACGGCACTGGCGTCTTGGCCAATTTCGACTTGGTAGCTTCGCCCTTCTAGGAAACCCGCTATGAAGTTGTACATTTTCCCTCTAAGGCCAAGGGCACGTGCCTTGTTCATGATCGTACTGTGTGGGACGCCATCGAATGCCTTGCTGTGGGGTGAGACGTCTGCGGGAAAAACACTTGAGCGGCCTGTTCGGCGAGCTCCTGAGCGCTGATGCCTTCCCGGAGGGCCACACGAGCCGCGCCGTTGTAGGTCTTGCGCTGTCCGAGAAGAGAGCGCAGGATGGCCCAAACCTTTGACGTGTGGGTCTGCCCGTTGATGGATTCACAAATTACCATCCAGCGGTCTGATGCGAGCGTAGTCGTATATTCCTCAATGGTACGCTGTATTTTGCGCAACCGTGCTTTGTGGTGTGCAGCGTGGCCACACCGTCTGTACTGGGCGAGAATCCGTAGCCTTCTATTCCATAAGGTGAGGAGATGTCTGTCGGGCTCTGGATGGTCAAAAGGAACCCTCAGGTTCTTCGTGGCTTTCCGCTTTGCTGCGCATAGCTGTGATACCAGACGGTCAATGTTCTTGGCTGGAGGCTGCTGCTGCAGGAACTCGCGGTATTTGTCCCAGTGTGTGATGTGACTTAGCCGTGTAGTGGCGTTTGGCTTCTTCGTATTGGCGTAGCCTGTGCGAAAATGTATCAGTATCGGAAAGTGGTCGCTTCCCATACAATCGTCCAGCACCTCCCATCGAAATAGCTGTGGACGGGTGCTCCAGGTAAGATCTGGTGACGTGTCTGCTTGGCGAGCTGTCTGTGCCAGCCTCGTGTGTGTTTGGGGCATATTGAGAAGTGTCAGCCTGTACTCCGAGGCATCTTGCATGATGCGCCTGCCGCGCGGGCTACATTGGTTGTATCCCCAGGCGACGTGCTGAGAGTTGAAATCCCCGCACAACAGTATGGTATCTTGTGGATAGAGCTTCTTAAAGTGGGAGATGAAGCTGAGATCCACCGGCGCCTTATTAGCTTCATCCCTTGTGTTTTCGGGCACCACGTAGACGCAGAAAACGAGGAGTGTACGCTGTGATGAGACTTCCACCCGGCAACCGACAACGCTAAGAGTGGTGCTGCACCATGGTTGCGTATCTAATTGCACGTGTGTAGCTCCCCGCCGCACGTACAATGCCGTCTTCGTGGGAGAAGCTAGGTCTTCAGACAGGGCGTAGCCGTCATAGCCCATTATTTTAAGCACGGGGCCGTTGACTTCTTGAAGGGCAATGACTAATGGACTGGTGTTGTCTTGTTTGCTGGCGAACCGCGTGGTTATTTCAGCCCTCTTGTTACGAAACGAACGGCAATTCCACTGCAGGACAGTCGCCCATGGAGATGGTTTTGCAAAGCTAGCCATGGTAAGGCTTCATTGCAGGAGGAGCAATGGAGTTGACGGTACCAAAGGCGTACGCATTACATGTGCTCCTGAGGTTGTCGCCGAAGCTGTGCCAAGAGGGAGCATGCCGGAAAGCATGATACGCTCCATGATGGTGTGGACGCATTTTTCAATGGCCCGGCTAATAAGCTGTTCAACTTTTTCATGGATGGACTTCTCTATTTGTGCCATACGGTTTTCAAGACGCCGCTCGATATCTTGAACTATCGTTGGGGCAGGAAAATGTAGGTAGCCATTGGGAGGCGGAAGGCTCGTTGACTGAGCTGCATCCCTTCGAGGATGCTTCGGCTGTGCACCTGAGGCAGGTTGCGACAACGAGGACGCCAGTGTTGAGCATGAGGGATGCGGTTCTCCACTGCTACCACCATTAGTTAGGTGCACGTTTGCTTGTGTGGCTACATCCGCGAAGGTGATTCTCCTGCTGACATCTGACTGTGCAGCTGGAGGTGCCGGTGGCCCGGTCTGTCTCGGGATCGCGGCGCTCATGCCCCGGCGCTGCTCTTTTCTTGCGTTGCCTTTTGGCAGCCGGCTTGCGTTTCTGTTTCTTATTTACTTCTCGTCTTTTTTGACAGTTTGTAGCTGTGGCCATGTGAGAACCACCACAGCTGCGGCACTTCGGTTCTGCGTTCGGGCAGTGTGTGCCCTCTTCGTGTTGCCGCAGACCACATTTAGAGCATCTTGCTGCCATAGTATTGGGGCATTGCTCCTTGTGATGCCCAATCTTGTGGCAGATATCACAAACGGACACTCGTGCCCGGTACGGAAAAACACGGATAGTAAATGACCGCAGGCCGACCTTATAAGGTAAGCTGTTACTTTCAAATATGACCATGGCAGTGCCTTTGTCACCGAGTGAGCGTGCCTGTAGGATTTTGCACTTGCAGCAGTGCAATGATTTCATTAGTTCCTCGGAAGTCATGTCTCCCGCGTTTCGAATAATGCCTCTGATTTGATCCTGACTAACCGCTTCGTATGCGTGAAAGGGCACGTTTTTTTCCGCTGAGTGGCAGAGATGCTATCGCAAGAAGGGCGTTGCGCACCTCGGGTTCAGCCGCGTCAACAGCTAGCTGGTTGCTACGGCCTAAATAGCGAACCGTGAACTCCGGCAGTGGGTCTTCCTCAGAGAGATCGAGATGAGCCGAAATGTGGCGCGTTATGACTCTGTCTAATCGTATGAACTGCTCATCCATGATGCGGCACGGCTGCATAGGCCGAAGGGTGACGGTGTGCGGATATTTGCGCGGGGAGCCTGAGCTCGGCGTCGGTGCGACCGTCGCACGGTTTTGCTTTTTACGTCGATAGCTGACTGGTATCCAACTGCCATCTTCATCCTGGTGACGAGCGGAAGCCGGGAGCATGTGACTTGCGCGTCTCGCGTGGGAAAAATCCCCGGGCACGTTAGTGTACTCTCGTTCGGGCGTCGGCAAGAGCGAGCCTCGCGCGCGCTTTTCTCCATTTGGCGTGGTAGAGATAATGCGAGCTTGACTAGAAGCATTGTCAGACTTGCCTTCAATGTTATTCTGTTCCTCGAACTCCCTGAGTGGGGCGAATGGGTTGGTGTCCGGTAGCAGCAGCACCCTTGAAGGCATGACAACGGCGGCCGAGTTCCTCGTTGAAGTCGGCGGCTCGACCGAGGCAGTCAGGTTGTCTGGAGCATGTACTTACGTCCATATCCTCGTGTAGTGGCACGTCAGTTGGAAGCACGGACGACTGCGGAGTGGCCATGAAAGCACGAAACTTGGACGTGGTTAATACCAGCAGCAATGGCCGCCGGCGGCAAGCCGAGCGGCGGTGCCGCCGACGAGCTCAGAAAACAGCGTCCCAGATAACAGTCACTGCAGACGGGCGATAACGTGCAGACCAGCAGCGAGCGCAGCAACAGCTGCGGTGATGGCTTGACAGCTAAGCGCCGGCCAAGTAGTCGATATCGACGGAGCGCGCTCGAAACGCGTCCGCTCACATCGGACGCTGGCGAGCGAATCATCCTCGCATAGCGGTAGAAACTGTGACTGTGTGTAAAACGGGGCGGGTAGTTGTGTGTGATTTTTCATACTGTGATTTGAAGTGGAGAGCTATTTGCTTGTACGCGCCGAATAGAGAAGCCGAGTGCTTAGCTTTCTTCGAAAGCGTTGTATCGTACTTAAATTGTCAACGAATCATTCTACTTTTAGGTGACTTCAACTGTGTGTGTACCGCTGCTGATAGAATACGAAACGAACCTGTACGTGACCGTAGTAGCACTAAACTAAGTGCGATAGTTCAAGATTATAACTTAGAAGATATTGGAGACATTCTGGCTAAAGGAAGCCGACCACAGTTCACACATTTCCAACGTGCAAGTCAAGCACGCCTAGATAGAGTGTACGTGTCTGCAAATGTGGTTCCGCTGTGCCAAGATTACTGCATAAAGCATGTGTCCTTTAGTGACCATAGCTTGGTAATGTTTTCCTTAGGAGCAAAACACAAAAACCAATCGTTTATTTGGACACTTTGGAAATTTAATGATAAACTGCTACAGGACGATGTTTTTGTGAGCGAAGCGGAAACATTGAAACACTACTATCCAAAACAGACCGCTTTATCGCTGAATGGGAATTCTTGAAACAAGAGACTAAAATATGTGCCATCGAAAGAGCATGCGCAATGCGCCGAAATGAGAGAAAAGAAGAGAATGCACTTCGAAGACAATTAGATTATTTGCTGAATGCAGAAAATGCACAATCGGGAGCATTAAGTAACGAAATTAAAAGTGCAAAAAGTAAACTGGAGGCAATAGATGTTGAGAGGTATAGAGGAGCCATTGTTCACGCTCGTAGTGAAAGATTCTTGTTGGGAGAAACGCCGACCAAACGTGCCCTTGCAGAGGAAAAAACTTACGCTGTCAAAAATGAAATAAGAGAGATCGAACATAAGGGTGCTATTACAAACGACCAACAAGAAAATGAACTAGCTTTCGTGCAATACTTCAAACATCTGTTGGGAAACCAAATTAGTACTGCAACAGGCTTCGAAAAAGAGTACCTTCACCTAATGCCTTCGTTAGGAAACGATGTGAAGACCCGTCTAGAAGCACCTATAACTATAAGTGAAATTGAAGACGCAATCAATGAATTAAAAGTAGGGAAATCTCCTGGCCCTGATGGACTGTCAAGTGCCTTTTATAAGACTTTTAAACCACAGCTTGCAGAAGCCCTGCATCGCGTGATAACTGAAGCGTACAACGAAAATGTAGTGCCACCATCTTTTAAATCTTCGCATATCACACTAATCCCAAAGTCTGACGATCCGGTCAAGCTCCTGTCAGTCACGTCCTACAGACCAATAAGTTTAGGAAATGTTGATTACAAAATATATATGAAAGTGCTGGCAAAAAGATTGCAAACTGTTATCACAGATTTGGTGGGACCCCACCAAACATGTGGAATTGAGGGGCGCTCAATCTTTACTAATATTCATGTGACAAGGAGTGCACTAGAATACTGTGACGATTTTTCAGAACGGCTAGCAATGTTACAACTGGATCTGGAGAAAGCGTTTGATCGCGTTTCCCATGAAATCCTTTCCAGCATACTGGAACATATCAATCTGGGGTCTGTGATAACCGATAGAGTGAAAATGTGCTACAGCTGCAGTTCAGCGAGCCTTATTGTTAACAAAAATATTACTCAAAGTTTCAAGATTAAATGTGGAATCAGACAAGGCTGCCCCTTGTCACCGTTATTATTCGCGGTTTTTCTCGAACCCTTTTGTTTGAAAATCCTTTATAATGAGAGTATTCATGGCTTTAGGTTGTTAACAGACGAAGCCAAAGTACTTTGTTACGCTGACGACATAGCTGTTTTCTGTACCGATAAGAACAGCATAAAAGAAAGCGTGAAAGAAACGCGATTATTTTGCACAGTTACAGGAAGTGTTATCATATGGAGCAAGTGTATGTGTTTCTGGCATGGACCGTGGGAAAATACGCCAGATTACTATGCAAGCATGACATGGACCACCACACCAGTCAGATACCTAGACGTGCCGTTGGAGCACTATCGCGATACGACGCAATACTGGGACGATGAAACCGAGCGCGTTAAGGAACAAACTGATAAATGGGGCGGGCGGGACTTCTCTGTGTTCACTCGGGCTTCAGTTTGCAACGTTTTCCTAGTTGCCAAAGTTTGGTATGTTCTTCAAGTGCTTTGTATGTCTCGCGTCAACGTGCAGAAACTGCACAGAGTCTTTGCAGTGTTCGTGTGGCGTTCAACATGGGAGAGAACTAGCCGAACAAATTTATTTAGGTCACTACGCAGTGGTGGATTGGGTTTAGTCCACTTATTTCTTAAACACATTGTGTCCAGATTTATTTTCTTGCGTGACCAGAAGAACGACTTCCTCCGAAAAGTAATACAAACAAGATTAGGTAACGCCATCCCGGAATTTGTTGTATCCAGTATTGTAAAGCAAGGGAATGTTCGCGGCTTTCTTCGCGAGGTCGTTTTGTCCTTCCAAATGCTAAGAGTGAGGTTTTCAATGGAATACTTAAGTAATGTTCCGAAAAAGCATTTATATAAGGCCATTATCGACCTTATGTTACCAGTGCCTGTGTACCGAGCCATGTACTGTGTAAGTTCAGAGCGAAACGCTTTAAAGCGAGTTAAAAGAATGCTAGTCCGCCCATCGGTTAAAACATTTTTTTTTTCAATTACATACGAACACTCTACCGGTGAAACCGTGGTTGAAAGACAAAGGACTGTTTGCACCATGGCCAATAAACTGCCTCATCTGCCGAAAGCCCGAAACAATTGAACATATTTTCCTAGATTGCTGGGATGCAGTATTCCTGTGGGATGTCTTGCAGAGAACCCTCAAAAAAGAACTCCCTGTAACGCCCTACGGTATCCGTTTTCTTCCCGTAGAAAATAAAAACGGAGTACCTTATGACATGATCATGGCTCTGACCCTACACAGCATATGGAAACCGTGTATGGCTGTACGAAATGTCGATGTAGACGCCAAGGCCCCCCGAGAATACTTCATTGAAAGTATTGTCCAAATAAGAGATGTGTATAAGTCGCAGTCCCAACCACCAGATTGGCTACCTGTATTAGATACTTTAGTAACCTTAAAACGTTTCTAATGGTTCTGTTGGCTTCATAGTGTGGTGAATGTTATGTATGCTTGAAGATGTGGCAATAAAGAAAAAAAAAGTGGTTCAGTGGTAGAATACTCGCCTGCCACGCGGGTGGCTCGGGTTCGATTCCCGGCCGACGCACTTAACTTTTATTTAGAAAATGTGTGGAGTACTGCGCAATAACAATGCCATAAGAGCTGGTCGGAGCACATGGCGTCGGTGGTTCAGTGGTAGAATACTCGCCTGCCACGCGGGTGGCCCGGGTTCGATTCCCGGCCGACGCACTTCATTTTTTTACGAAATGTGTGGAGCATTGCGCAACAACAATGCCATGAGAGCAGGTCGAAGCACATCGCGTCGGTGGTTCAGTGGTAGAATAGTCGCCTGCCACGCGGGTGGCCCAGGTTCGATTCCCGGCCGACGCACTTAATATTTTTTACGAAATGTGTGGAGCATTGTGCAATAACAATGCCATGAGAGCAGGTCGAAGCACATCGCGTCGGTGGTTCAGTGGTAGAATACTCGCCTGCCACGCGGGTGGCCCAGGTTCGATTCCCGGCCGACGCACTTAATATTTTTTACGAAATGTGTGGAGCATTGCGCAACAACAATGCCATGAGAGCAGGTCGAAGCACATCGCGTCGGTGGTTCAGTGGTAGAATACTCTCCTGCCACGCGGGTGGCCCAGGTTCGATTCCCGGCCGACGCACTTAATATTTTTTTACGAAATGTGTGGATCATTGCACAATAACAATGCCACGAGAGCAGATCGAAGCACATCGCGTCGGTGGTTCAGTGGTAGACTACTCGCCTGCCACGCGGGTGGCCCAGGTTCGATTCCCGGCCGACGCACTTAATATTTTTTTACGAAATGTGTGGATCATTGCGCAATAACAATGCCATGAGAGCAGGTCGAAGCACATCGCGTCGGTGGTTCAGGGATTCCACTTCCGGCCACCGTAGTGAACGGACGCGGAATGTTGTGCTCCTCGAAAGGGGCGGTTCCAGCGGCCCAGCCGAGTGACGGTATCAGGCTTATGGAAACGTCGACACAGGATTATCAGCTCGATTTGCCCCAGCTTCCATCAGGTACAACTGTCTGCAATACTGTGTTTTCGCATGGTGATTTAAAAGCCCGCCCCTACCGAGTTGAGCATTTTCGCGATGCGCTCGATCGTCTCAAGCTGATGCCGGAGGTGAAGGCCCTAGGGGCGTATCAGATGAACCACGTTTGGGCAATAACTTTTAAGGACGAAGAGGGAAAAAAGAAGCTTTTGTCGGCGAAAACGCTCAGCGTTAAAGGCCAACTCCGGCGATTTTTTGGTCATGTCAAAGTAATGGTGCTTTTATGTTCCTGAGACGCTCCTGTTACGGGCCCGATAGCAGAAATACTCGGCAAATTGGAGAATAATTTTAAATAAGCAAAAAAGCGCAACACCGGAACCGAAACCCAACCGAGTGTACTGTCTACGTATGACGTAGACGTTGTTACGAACAAACCGGAAGTCGTGCAAGGCATGCCGGTCACGCCGGCGTGGAGTATGAAAACTGTGACAGCCGGGACGACCAGCGAAGCGCCGGTCAAACCAACGCTGCCTGTCACCTTGTGCACAGCAGTCGCTCGCTGTAGCGGCCGAAGCGCCGAAGTTAGCGGTGCCCTCGGCTGCGTCACTGCCGCCGCCTTCCCAATACTGACGTCACAGACGCAATGTTGCCGATAATTGTGGGAAGCCAGGAGGGCGTTTGCAGACAATATTTAAAATTCATTTGCAAACAAACTGCGCATGTCTCAAGCCTGTAATTTGGTATAAATGACGGAAACGTGCAAAAGGAACGTACCCAGCGAATTTCATTGAGATCCATTGACCTCGAAAAATCGCCGGAGTTGGCCTTTAAGGACCACTGGTGCGTCGCTATTGACCCCTGTCACCAGGACATTAGGATGAAGATGTACTGGCTGCTTCACACGACGCCCGACGAGGACGTTCGAACAGCCTTAGCGCCATACGGCACCGTGACGGAGATATGCAGGCAGAAGTGGCGTGTTCCAGGATGCGGGGACAAAGGCTCTCACACTAGGCTGGTGTCGCTGCGCTTGAAAGCTGGCATGACCATTGAAGACATACCACATCAGCTACGAGTGGGGGAAGACCATGCGCTCGTGTTCGTGCCTGGCAGAGCCCCGCTCTGCCTCCGGTGCCACGGCACCGGCCATATCCGGCGCGAGTGCCGTGTGCCAAGCTGTGGGCTCTGTCGTCGTTACGGCCACGACGAGACTCAGTGCGTGAGGAGCTATTCCAACGTGACCGGATCTGGCAGGGGTGAATCCTTGGAGGAACACATGATGTACCAGGCCGACGCGGAAGTAACTTCTGGAGGGAGCAGCGACTCGCCTGCTTTGCAGGTGAGGTCCGATCTGAAGGCTAGTGGAAAATGTCAGCCCAGCGGAAGAAAGGACGAGAGTCAAGATAACAAAGGTCAAGACGTACCGGGAGCGGAGGCGTCCATGGTACGTCCAAAGGCGGTGGCTACTAAGGTGGAGGCTCCTCGAAGCTCCTCTGGAGTAGACGCTACTGAAGAGCCTGTTGAGGGCATGGATTTAACCGGTGCGAGCTCAAAGAGGCCCAGGGACCCGTCAAAGGGAGGAGATGGACGTGAAGGTGATGACGGTAGCTGCGAGGGTCCTCCTCCGAAAGCTACCCTTCCCAGACGCGCAACCCTGAAACCAGAACCGAACATTCCGCCTGACAAGCGGAATTCGCCGTTGGCTGCCCCGCAGTAGCGGGGTCGCTGTCTGGGAGTGGTCTATGGCTGTGGACGGTCTTCGTGCGGAACATCCTGACACTAGTGCTAGTTTGCAACGGAACTGGTGGGCCTACAAACTATGCGTCAAACATGAAGGGAGAGCAGAACGATGTAAGTTTGTTTGCAGTATAATTCGTTGTGCGAGTGTACTTTGAGCTTTCTCTTCTGTTTTCATGGCCAGTAATAATAATGTAGCACTTCGTATTTCCACGTTTAATGTTCGAGAGTTAACGTCCAGGCGGCGACAAGTGCAATTAAATCGCCTGTTGATGGAAAACGGCATAGACATTCTTGCTGTCCAAGAAACAAAGATTGAAAGTGAAGAGCAAACAACGAAAATGGTTGATATGTTTAAATCACGGTACAATGTTTGCGTATGTCATGCGGTGGACAAGTCAGGAGGGTGTTTTTTATTAATGCTGCGTAATTCTGTCGGTATCGTTGAACAAATTGTGTTAACAACCCAGGATGGACGATTTGTACTGTGTGATTTTGCTTTACATGATGTATGTTGGCGAATAATATGTGTGTATGCTTCAAACATCGTACATGAAAGAACTGCATTTTTTGATTATGTGGCCAACCTTTTGACACCTGACAGAAATGTGGTTCTCCTAAGAAATTTTAATTGTGTTTGCATGCCTGAAGACCGTGTACAGAATACGAGAGGTAGAGATACGAGTGCAATCAGACTTCATGAAATCGTGTCGAATTTTGAGTTGGCCGATGTCGGAAACATCTTAAGTGGAAATGAAGTATTTTACACTCACTTCCAAGGGGAGAGCCATGCTAGGCTAGACCGGATATACATGTCAGCGGGTCTTGTGCCAAGGCTCACGAACTACGCAGTGAAACATGTGAGCTTTAGTGACCACAGCATAGTGGTGTGTACGGTCGGGAAAAAATACAGCGGCTCGAAGTTTAACTGGGAACTCTGGAAAATGAATGATAACATCTTAAAAGACGAATGCTTCGTGAGAGCTATAATGGAAAAAATTCAAACTGTAAGAAAGGAGGCTGTGTCAAACATAGCGGAGGCTTGGGAGAATTCTAAAAACGAAGTAAAACTACTTGCGATCGAAAGGACGACGGTGATCCGCCGCAAAGCAAAACAAAGGGAAAAATAATTACAAAACATGCTAGGTTACTTTCAAAACGCCGAGTGCACTGTACCGGGATTATTTAGTACGGAAATAAAAACGATCAAAAGCGAACTTGAAGCGGAGCGTTATCAAGGCGCCGTGATAAGGGCACGAACGGAGCGACTATGGCAAGGGGAAGCGCCAACAAAACGCGCGCTCAGTGAAGAGAAAGGTTACGCCTCAAGTAACCGTATTAAAGAAATCTGGTAAAACGACGCTTTCTCGGCAGACGAAAGTACAATAGAGACAGCCTTTGTTGAGCATTACCGGACACTGTTAAGCAGACAGGTCAAAGTATCGGAAGAGTTCGTAGATACCTTTCTGGCGCTCCTGCCAAAGGTAGATGACGAAGTGAAAGAGGGACTCGAAAGGCCCATCTCTGTCACTGAAATTTTACACGCTATAGAAACCCTTGGTAGCGGAAAGTCGCCAGGACCTGATGGGCTGGGAGCGCTCTCCTACAAAACGCTTAAGATGGAAGTTGCAGAAATATGTTGTGCTAATACCTAAAACAAATGACTCAATCAAGCTAGAGTCAGTAAAGGGATATAGACCTATAAGTCTCACGAATGTGGATTATAAAATATACATGAAGGTACTAGGGAAAAGACTACAGTCTGTTATTAACACTACAGTTGGTCCTCATCAAACTTGCGGAATAAAGAAGCGAATAATATTCACTAATATTCACGTCACTAGAAGTATACTGGAGTGTTGCGACTCGAGCCTCGGGTGCGTTGCAATGGTCCAGCTCGATTTGGAAAAAGCTTTCGACAGAGTTGCTCACAGCATTCTTATGGCCACGTTAGAATACATCAATGTAGGTGGAATCATTCACGATGGTGTCGCCATCGCTTATGAAAAATGCTCTGCTCAACTGATAATAAATAAACGACTGAGTGACAACATACCGGTGCTTTCAGGAGTGCGTCAAGGATGTCCCCTGTCACCGTTGCTCTTTGCTATTTTTCTTGAGCCTTCCTGTCTAAAGATACGTGAAAACCAAAATATCCGTGGCTATCGTATAATAAACCAAGAGGTAAAAAAATCACAGCATATCCACGGAGTGAATGATGATGAGTGGGCGAAGCTGCGGAAGTTCATCGGTAAACCGTGAATCTTCCGTGAATTCTGCCCAGTACATCATCACCGACGTGAGATCGGGCGCGTTTATACTAAAGGTTCGATGAGTTATGACGACTTGCAGCTCACTTTAATTTTACGTGTACGCTGTGAATTTTGATTGTTTAGAAAACCATTGCTTTAGAAAACATCTGGCGTCTTTCGTTAAGCAGCTGGCGTCTTTTCGTTTTGCTTTAGAAACATCTGGCGTTCTTTCGTTTTGCTTTTACAAAACATCTGGCGTCTTTCGTTGGTTTATTTCATCAATCAACGGCGTTTTGAACAAAATTTTTATTGTTTAATCACGCACAGGAGAAATCTCACCAGGCACTATCTTGGAGGTAAACAATGGCTGCTAATGGGAATGAGAGACAGAAGAAGTCGGCTTTTAGCTAACACTTACACTTCTACTTCTACTAACGTTTCCTACTGGAACATGCCAATGGCTGCTAATGGGGAATGAGAGACCGAAGAAATCGGCTTTTAGTTAACGCGCACGCTGCGAGTTTTTTATTGTTCAACAACGCACAGGAAAAATCTTCCACCGGCACCACCTTGGAGGTCAAAGCGTAAGACTGGTTACGCACTACGACTACTACGACTACGACTACGAGGGACAGACGGGTGCCGCCTTAAGGAGCTTCGCCCCTAAAATACTAGCGTACGCAGACGATATTGCGCTGTTCTGTACAGACCAAGACAGCATTCGGGAGGCAATTAAAGATGCTAGACAATTCTGTAGCAGCACTGGTAGTGCCATAAACTGGCAAAAAAGCTTAGGCTTCTGGCATGGCCAGTGGAGTAGTAGGCGGACAGTTTTCGAAAGCATAGCGTTCACCGACACGCCGACCAGTTACCTCGGCGTGCCTTTACAACGTTACCAAGATGCGAATACGCAGTGGACAGAACAAGCTGAACGGGTTCAGGCGCAAACAACCAGGTGGGGAGGGAGGCAGGAGCCTCTCAATATTTGCGAAATCGGCAGTGTGTAATGTGTTTCTTGTCGCCAAAGTGTTTTACATGTTACATGTATTATGTATGTCCCGAATGAGTGTGCAGAAGATGCACAGAATTTTTGCTGTTTTCGTGTGGGGATCTAAATGGGAGCGTACAAGTCGTTTGAATTTGTTTCATTCGGTGAAAAAAGGGGTACTGTGATTACAAAACTTGTTTTTCAAGCAGATAGTGGCTAGATTCGTGTTCCTGCGTGATGAAAGTAATGGTTTCTTGCGATGTGTCATCCAGACGCAACTGAGTGACGCAATGCCAGATTTTCTAGTTACGTCAAGACCAGCACCAAAAGTGTCAGTGAAAGGGATTTGGTATGAGATAATAAGTGCTTATCGGTGAGAGCACACTTTTCGTTAGAATATTTGAGCGCTGTCACAAAAAAGCGATTGTACAGAGATTTGGTGCATGTTATGTGTCCTGTTCCAAGATACCGGGCGATATATGTACTCGGGAATGGAAAGAATGTTTTAAAACGGGTTAGAAGAATGCCAGTGAGGGCTACCACAAAGACGTTATTCTTTATGCTACACACGTGCACGCTTCCTGTCAAGCCATGGCTAAAAGAGAAGGGAATATTTCTACCTTGGGATGTAAACTGCTACATTTGCAAAAAACCTGCAACCATTGAGCATATTTTCTTGGATTGCTGGGACTCCGTCTTCCTTTGGGATATTCTACAAAGGACTTTTAAAAAAGAGTTCCCACTAACACCATTAGGTATCCGGTTTTTACCATTTGAAGAAACAGGAGGTGTGCCCTACGACATGGTGATGCTACTTTGTATGCACAGCGTGTGGAAAACACGAATGGCTGTGCGAAATGAAGATGTAGATATAAGGCCTGCTAGTGAATACTTTAAAGAAAATGTTCTCTTTATTCGAGAGGTGTACAAATCTCTTAGTGAACCACCAGAGTGGTTACCTGCCTTTGAACAATTGGCTACAATGAAATACTATTAACATAATTCATCAACAAGATACAATCGCGGACTGCACATGTTGATTTTTCGGCTGGGGCCGATGGTGTCTGTGCTGTCCAATGTCTGTATCGCTACGAACAGGTTTTAAATAAAAAAAAAGCGCCGGAGGTTCAGTGGTAGAATACTCGCCTGCCACGCGGGTGGCCCAGGTTCGATTCCCGGCCGACGCACTTAATATTTTTTACGAAATGTGTGGAGCATTGCGCAACAACAATGCCATGAGAGCAGGTCGAAGCACATCGCGTCGGTGGTTCAGTGGTAGAATACTCGCCTGCCACGCGGGTGGCCCGGGTTCGATTCCCGGCCGACGCACTTCATTTTTTTTACGAAATGTGTGGCGCATTGCGCTATAACAATGCCATGAGAGCAGGTCGAAGCACATGGCGTCGGTGGTTCAGTGGTAGAATACTCGCCTGCCACGCGGGTGGCCCGGGTTCGATTCCCGGCCGACGCACTTAATATTTTTTTACGAAATGTGTGGCGCATTGCGCAATAACAATGCCATAAGAGCAGGTCGAAGCACATGGCGTCGGTGGTTCAGTGGATTCCACTTCCGGTCACCGTAGTGTACGGACGTGGGCGGAATGAGCTCCGACGATATCGGAGCGGCATCAGCGGTCCAGCAGGGCCGCGGTACCAGGAACATGGCCGAATCGTCGCAGGAATATCAGATTATTTTGCCCCGACTGCCATCAGGTGATGGATCGCTTCATACTGTTTTTTTGCACGCCGATATCAGGGCGCGGCCGTACCGCGTCGAGGATTTCAGGGATGCACTTATTCGTTTGGCTTTGCTCCCCGAGGTGGCTGCCTTGGGGGCGTACCAAATGAATTATGTTTGGGCCATCACATTCAAGAGCGCTGAGGGCAAGAAGAAAATGCTTGCTGCTGGTGACATAGCGGTGAAGAACCAGCGCTGTATCGCTATAGATCCAAGCCACCAGGATACGAGACTGAAGATTAATTGGCTACTGTATAACGTTCCTGATGACGACGTGCGAGCAGCGTTGGCACCTTATGGCAAGGTTAATGAAATAGTGCTAGAACGCTGGCGCGTCTATGGCTGCACGGACAAAGGTTCATCGACGCGTGCGGTGAGCCTCAAACTCAAACTGGGCCTCACGGTAGACGACCTCCCACATCAGTTACGGATTGCAGGAGACCTCACGCTCGTTGTCGTAGCGGGAAGAGCACCGCTATACCTGCGCAGCCGAGGCACAGGCCATATTAGGAGGGAGTTCCGGGCCACGCGTTGCGCAGTGTGTCGGCGTTTTGGGCATGACGAGAGCGGGTGTTCGAGGACATACGCAAGTGTAGCCGGGCCCGTGGGGAGCGAAGAACTATCTGAGCACCACATGGACGAGGTCGAGGCAGAAGAGCTCACTGGAGGGCGACGGGAGGAATCAACACCCAGGTTAACGCCCCTTTTTTCACGCCCCCTGAGTGCTGCTTCAACTGGTGGCAAAGACAAAGGACCTGCCAATGAAGGCCAACCTACAAAGAGTACTAAAGGTGCAACGACGCCTAAAACGAAGGAAGAGATGCCAGAAAACATGGACACGTCTAGCACTAACAAGAGGACAAGGGAGGAGGCGGAAGGGAAGAAGGTGAATGTAATGAAAGCTTCCGAGGAACCGCCGGCAAAGGCGATTATTGTGCGCCGAAGAGCGGCACCTAACGTCCTAAGTGAACGTCGTATAGCCAAGACCCAGCCGCCGACACAACTCCAACAGCAGCAAGAACAGGCTCAGCAACAGCAGGCAGTTGATCAAGTGCAGACACAACAACAGCAACCACTGCCGAAGCAGCAGACTCTTCAGAAGCGACAGACAAGTCATCATCAGCAACAGTTGTTACAACAACAGCAGATGCCTTCAACGGGGTCGCCTTCAAATCAACAGCCCCCGTAAGGTGGGGGTTTGGACCAATAGATACATGTTATTGACCCGGCATCGGACCTCAACAAATGGAGCACATTAATGACGTGTGCCTAAAGTGCTGCGGGAATGATACGCGACGCTTTACTTTGACTACCAATAGAACGGGGGACTGTGAGGCTACATGGAACCGTGGACCTGATGGTGATGAGAGAGTACCAGAGGTGAGGATCATGCGGCCGGGATGGCCAGTTATACCTAATGGCTATGAACGTCGAGACACAATTAAGAGTTGCTACTCTCAACGTTAGGGGCCTTGCTGCTAGACTACGGCAGTATCAGTTAAGTCGATTGATGCTTGAGCATGATCTCGATGTTGTTACGATTCAGGAAACGAAAGTAGAAAGTAGAGATCAGACCGACCGCATGGTTTCTCCATTTAGGGCGCGGTACAATGTATGTGTTTCTCATGCTGTTGGAATGTCTGCTGGCTGTGCACTACTACTTAGAAATTCTCTTGGTATAGTAGAAGAGACTGTAATTGTGTCTAGTACTGGGAGGTATATAGTATGTGATTTACATATAATAAGAAAAACTGGCATGTTGTCTGTGTGTACGCGCCCAACAAAGAGGGTGAACGTAGAGTTTTTTTTCGAGAGTCTGAAGTCTTTTGTTAGATGCGGCAGGACTGTCATTACGCTTGGAGATTTTAATTGTGTTTGTAACCCTCAAGACAGAGTAAAAAAGGCAACTGTAAAAGATCAAAGTGCAATGCTACTCAGCACAATTGTACAAGATTGGAATCTTGAAGATTTAGGTGTCGTACTATCTGAAGGGGAGCACTATACACACTTTCAGCACGAAAGCCATGCAAGGCTTGACAGAGCCTATGTGTCAATAGACTTAATCCGAATATGTTCGAATTATGAAGTAAAAAGTGAATCCTTCAGTGACCATAGCTTAGTGATGTTCACTGTAGGGCATAAACAAAAGAGGACGAGCTTTAACTGGGACGTATGGAAATTAAATGATAAAATTTTAAAAGACGAAGTGTTTGTAGAAGGTGTACAGGACAGCATTAATAAAACGTTAGCTGAGCCCCAAGTAAATGCAATCGAAGCCTGGGAGCGATTTAAGGAAATAATAAAGATGAGGGCCATTGAAAGATCGAGTGTGCTGTATAGAAGTGAAAAGGAAAAAGAAAAGAATTGCAATGTCAGACTTTGCACTGAGTCTAGAAAGTAAAATACCTAGAAAGTACACAAAAGAAATAAGGCAGTTAAAGAATCAATTGGAGGCGATAGACATTGAAAAATACAGTGGGGCGATGATAAGAGCGCGTGCGGAAAAACTATTTCTTGGCGAAACGCCTACAAAACGTGCTCTAGGAGACGAAAAGAGGTACGCCAAGCGCAATAAAATTAAAGCGATAACAACTAGTAGGAGAATTGCACGAGAAGGTGAAGCTATTGAGCAAGCATTCGTTGAATACTTTCATGGCTTGCTTGGTCAAGAAGTGAAAGCTGATAAAGGGTTTGAGACCGAGTTTCTGCGTTTGACACCAAAGCTTTCCGATAGCGAAAGAGAACAATTGGAAATGCCGATAAATATTTCCGAGATAGAAAAGGCTATCGACGAGTTGTCTGTTGGCAAAGCACCTGGACCCGATGGATTGGGAGCAGCAATGTATAAGACATTTAGAAGCGTAATATCTGTAGCCTTACATCGTGTATACACAGAGGCTTTAAGGTTAAAGGAGCTTCCGTCTTCATTTCGAAAGACGCACGTAATACTAATACCGAAGACCGAAGACACTATAAAGTTATTGTCCGTGAAGTCTTATCGACCGATCAGCTTAGCCAATGTAGATTATAAAGTGTTCATGAAGGTTCTCGCCAGTAGGTTGCACATGGTGATAAAATCATTAGTTGGACCACATCAAACTTGTGGAATAAAAGGACGCACAATAAACACCAATGTTCATGCAGCAAGGAGTGTGTTGGAGTTGTGATGTGTTCGAGAGCAGAGTGGCAATGATGCAATTAGATATGGAAAAAGCCTTCGATCGTGTAAACCATGACATTTTATTTTTGATACTAGAATATGTTAATGTAGGGTCTGTAATATTGGAGGGGGTAAAAATGGCTTATAGAAAGTGCTTTACGCGTATTGTGGTTAATGGCCATGTTACTGAAAGCTTTCAAGTGAGAAATGGCGTGCGGCAGGGTGATCCCATCTCAGCTTTATTATTCGCAATATACATGGAACCTTTCTGTATGAAGATTATTAGGAACGATAGAATAAGGGGATATCAGCTAATGGAAAGTGAAGTCAAAATGTTAACATATGCAGATGACATTGCTGTGTTTTGTCGGGATAAAGAAAGTGTCAGAGAAGTGATACGTGATGTGGTCTCGTTTTGCAAGTTCACAGGTAGTGCAGTAAAGTGGGATAAATGCCTAGGCTTGTGGCACGGATCTTGGGAAAACACCCCGCAAAACTATGCAAATATGAGATGGTCAATTGTACCAACTAAGTACCTTGGTGTCCCCCTGCGGCATTACAGAGACAGAAATGATTATTGGAAGGAGATATGTGAACGTACACGTGAAAAGACTCAAAGCTGGCATGGTAGAGAACTTTCTATGTTTTCTAGAGCGACTGCATGTAATTGGTTCATTATTTGTAAAGTATGGTATGTCCTGCAGTTCCTCTTCATGACAAGAGCAAATGTGCAAAAATTGCTTAGATTTTTAGCAGTTTTTGTTTGGGGGTCGGTATGGGAGCGTACTAGCCGGACAAACTTATTTCATTCTTCGAAAAATGGTGGTCTAGGATTGGCTCATCTGTTTCTGAAGCAAATAGTGTCAAGATTTATTTTTTTTACATGACCAGTATAACCCTTTTCTGCGAACGTTTATGCAAATTGTACTGTGTAATAGGATTCCTGATTATGTGGTATCAAATGTGTCTGTAAAATGTAACCTGCGTGGATATTTAAGAGAAGTAGTGATGGCATACGGAATATTGAAGGTGCGGTTTTCAACAGACTACTTATCTGATGTAACGAGAAAGCGTCTCTACAGAGATTTACGTGACGTTATGTTACCTCAGCCAATCTACAGAGCGATATATCATGTTGGCCATGAGCGTGACGTATTTAAGAGGGTAAAAAAGATGACCGTACGTGCAAGCGCAACGACATTCTTCTTCCAGCTACACAGCGAAACATTGCCGGTAAAGCCGTGGCTACAAGAGAAGGGTTTCTTCGTCCCGGTGGTGGATAGATTGCCTTATCTGCAGAAAACCCGAGATTATCAACCACATCTTCCTTGACTGTTGGGATGCTGTGTTTCTGTGGGACATTTTGCAGCGCACCTTGAAGAAGGACTTGCCAATCACGCCATACGGTATTAGATTTTTGGCTACGAAAAATCAAGATGGTGTGCCTTATGACATGTTTATGTTGCGTGTGCTTCACAGCGTGTGGCGAACAAGAATGGCTGTGCGCCATGTAGATAAAGATGCCCGATCTGCGCATGAATATTTCACAGAGAGCATTGCATACATGAGAGATGTGTACAATTCTAGGGACGAACAACCCGAATGGGTGTCGTTATTAGATGAGTTGGCTGCAATGAAGCGATTTTAAATAAAACCAGTCGCAGCCAGGCTGGTGATTTTAGACTGGTTACGAAGTGCTTGTAAATTTCTGTTATGTGCAAAGGTGGCAATAAAGAAAAAAAAAAGCGTCGGTGGTTCAGTGGTAGAATACTCGCCTGCCACGCGGGTGGCCCGGGTTCGATTCCCGGCCGACGCACTTCATTTTTTTTTACGAAATGTGTGGAGCATTGCGCAACAACAATGCCATAAGAGCTGGTCGGAGCACATGGCGTCGGTGGTTCAGTGGTAGAATACTCGCCTGCCACGCGGGTGGCCCGGGTTCGGTTCCCGGCCGACGCACTTAATATTTTTTACGAAATGTGTGGCGCATTGCGCAACAACAATACCATAAGAGCTGGTCGGAGCACATGGCGTCGGTGGTTCAGTCATTCCACTTCCGGCTGCCGAAGGGTGCGGACGTGTGTATCATGTGGTCCCAAGGGGCGGTATCAGCGACTGTGAACAGTCGCGGTAACAGGAACGATGAGCAAGAAAGCGACGGCTACGAAGTCATTTGCTTACGCTGCCATCAGGTCGTAGTGTTTCAAATACTTTATTTTTGCATGCGGATGTGAAAGCCAGGCCCTACCGAGTAGAACATTTCCGGGATACGCTGGCACGTCTGGCGCTGCTCCCCAAGGTGATAGCCTTGGGGGCGTACCAGATGAGTCATGTCTGGGCAGTGACATTTAAGAGTACGGAAGGGATGAGGAAAGCATTGGCCTGCGGTGAAATGAAAGTGAAAAGCCAGCGATGTATTGTCATCAACCCAGGGAATCAAGATGTACGTCTGAAGCTTCACTGGCTCTTGTTCAATGTGCCAGATGAAGACGTGCGCGTAGCGCTGGCCCCGTATGGGAAGGTGACAGACATCTCGACGGAGAAGTGGAGGGTTCAAGGAATTCAGGACAAAGGGTCGACGACACGCTTGGTGCGTCTGAAACTCCACAGTGGCACCAAGGTCGAAGACCTTCCGCACCAGCTACGCGTCGCCGGAGAGATGGCTCTTCTGGTCGCTCCGGGAAGATCACCACTGTGTCTGCGCTGTCACAGCAAGGGCCACATTCGGCGAGAGTGTCGCGTTCCACGTTGCAGTCATTGCCGTCGCTTCGGCCATGAAGAAAGTGAGTGCGTGAAGACCTACGCAAGTGTCACTGGGCCGACTGGAGAAGACACCACAGAACTCGTCATGGACGAGGCTGATGCCGAGGAAGCCGCGAGCGGAGTGCTGCCGAAGGACGAGGGGCGTGAAGCGGCAAAGCTAACTCCGCTCTCGAAGAACAAAGAAAGTCAGAAGGAGGAGGGATGCCTAAGAGAAACAATGTCTGCAGGCGCCGACACAGGCCGTCTCGAAAGGCAAGACCATGTCGCCACGCAGTCACCGTCTGGTCGAGAGCAGGAAGTTATGGACGTGAACGGGGGAGCAAGCGGCGCCACGGTCTCCAAGCGGGGTCATGACGCATTGCTGGACACGGGTGAGGTCCCGAACGCGGCCGACTTGGAGGAACCACCGTCCAAGGCGGTGACCTTTCGTCGGGCCAAGTTCAAGCCAAGGCCGAACATACCACCGGATCGAACGGCGGCGGAGCCGCAGCCTAAGTAACCGCGAGCCATTGTGCTTCGCGGTACGCCACGTGGTCTAAGTGGGGGCCAAACTGCCCTCGAAATGCTAATGGAGAATACCCGCGAAATGCTAATGAACTGCACCTTCCGAATGCTGCCAAGACGGCTGCGCAAAGCTCTTGCAAGGTATCAGCGTGGCGTTGACAGCACACGTAGTACGAGGTAGGTGCCGTGCGGTCCGTTCGTTCTCACAAAAACATAACCATGGCGAATGACACTGCACTTCGTTTTGCGACGTTAAATGTTCGAGGGCTGTGTTCCAGAAAGCGGCAGTATCAGCTTAGCCAGCTTTTCTTGGAAAAGAATATTGATATAGCGGCAGTGCAGGAAACAAAGATAGAACTCGAAGAGCAAACGGACCGCATGGTGCAACAGTTCCGCAATAGATACAATGTTTGTGTAGCGCATGCTATTGGAACGTCAGCTGGCAGCGCAATTTTCGTTAGGAATGATTTGGGCATAATAGAAGAGAGGGTTGTTTCATGCCAAAGCGGAAGGCTGCTGCTTGTTGATTTTTCATTGTCTGGCTTAGAGTGGCGTGTGTTATCGGTTTACGCGCCGAATACCGAGAATGAACGCTCGGCCTTCTTTGAAAGTGTACGCCAGTATTTGGAATGTTCAAGGAAAATAGTAATGATTGGGGATTTCAATTGTGTGTGTTTTGCAGCAGACCGAGTGAAAAACCGCCCGGTACGAGATAAAAGCCCTCTTCTTTTAAGTACCCTTGTGCAAGAAGCTAATCTCGAAGACGTTGGTCACCTTCTATCGAGTGATGACGTGGCTGCCTTCACGCACTTTCAGGAGCAGAGTCATGCTAGGCTTGACAGAGCATATGTATCATTAGACCTTGTACAAAAGTGTGGCGATTATGGTGTCAAACATGTGTCGTTCAGCGATCATAGTCTCGTAATGTTCAGTATAGGTAAAAGGCAACCCAAGTCGAAATTCAACTGGCAGACGTGGAAATTTAACAATGAGATACTAAAGAATGAATCATTCTGTGAATATGTGAAAGAAAAGCTGGATAAATTGACCGGCACTAACGAAGGCAACGTGCTGGAAATGTGGGAAATTTTCAAACAGGAAGTTAAGATAACAGCAATAGAGGAAGCCACTTTAGTTACGTATAACAAAAGGAAAAAAGAAAAAGAAATACAACGCGAGCTGAATTTTTGTGCTCAGTCGAAATGGAAAGCCCAGGAAGTAAAACCAAAGGAATAAAAGAACTGAAGAGTCAGCTGGAGCTTATCGATGAAGATAAGTTCAAAGGCGCAGTCATAAGAGCCCGAGCCGAAAGGGTGTGGCTGGACGAAACGCCGACTAAACGTGCTCTATCAGACGAAAAGGCGTATGCGAGGCGGAATGAAACCAGGATGATTAGGTACGCGAACGAAATTACGAAAGAACCTCAACTAATAGAGCAGGCATTCCTTGAGCATTATGGAGAAATATTCGGTACGGTAGAGCACGTTACGGAAGAGTTTAAAACAGAATTTGTACTAAACATGCCCCGATTAGAAGATAGTGTGCGAGAGCGCTTGGAGTGGCCTTTAACCATTGGCGAAATAGAAGCAGCAATTGAAGGTTTAGCTCGAGGCAAGTCGCCGGGCCCTGACGGACTCGGGGCAGGTTTTTATAAAGTCTTCAAAAGCGACATTAGCCAGGCGCTGTTGAAAGTGTTTAATGAGGCCTACACGCAGAAGAAAGTTCCTCCGTCTTTTCGGACATCCCACGTGGTTCTTATACCGAAAACAGAGGATCCAGACAAATTGTTCAATGTCGACGCTTACCGTCCGATATCACTGATGAACGTCGATTACAAGACATTCACCAGGGTGCTTGGAAAGAGACTGCAGGGGGTGGTAACAAGTATTGTAGGACCGCATCAAACATGCGGCATCAAAGGGAGGTCAATATACACAAACATCCATACTGCCAGAAGCATATTAGAGTGCTGTGAAGAATTGGGCGAATGTGGAGCCATGTTGCAGCTGGACTTGCAAAAGGCTTTCGACCGGGTTGCTCACGAGATTCTTTTTTGCATACTTGAACACGTAAATGTAGGGCACCTAATCATAGATGCTGTAAAGATGTGTTACGAGGAATGCACTGCTCACCTCATAATAAACAAGGAGGTCACGAGAGCGTTTAACGTGCGGTCATCTGTGAGACAGGGATGTTGTTCATCCCCCCTTTTATTCGCCATATACTTGGAACCGTTTTGTAGAAAGATAAACAGCAATAGCAGGGTAACTGGTTTTACACTGCAGCCGCAGAAGTGAAAATACTTGCATACGCCGACGACATCGCGCTGTTTTGTCGCGATAAAGAAAGTGTGAAAACCGCGGTCCACGAGGCGCTTTTATATTGTAAGATGACAGGAAGTGCTATCAACTTTGATAAATCTTCGGGTTTCTGGATCGGAAGATGGAAGGACCCCCCAGTAGGTTTGTAAATGTACGGTGGACCGTCACGCCAGCAAAATACCTAGGGGTTCCACTTGAACACTATCGAAACGCCGCGGATTACTGGAATGCAGAAACTGAAAGGGTCCGCGAGAACACACTGAAGTGGGGAGGTCGTAATCTTTCCATGTTTGGCCGAGCGATGGTCTGCAATTTGTTTGTCGTTGCAAAAATATTTTACGTGCTTCATGCTTTGTGTATGTCAAGAGCTAACATACAGAAATTACACAGAGTGCTCGCTGTTTTTGTGTGGGGATCAAGTTGGGAGCGAACAAGCCGCACTAACTTGTTTCGGTCTGTCAAAAATGGTGGGCCAGGTTTAGCACATTTGTTTATACGGCAGATTGTGCCAAGATTTCTTTACTTACGGGACCAAAAGAACCCATTTCTGTTGACAGTGCTTCAAGTAAGGCTCTGCGATGAACTACCAGAATTCATTGTGTCGTCGCGACGGTGTGTTTATGGCAGAGTGCGAGGGTTCCTAAAAGAAAGTGTCTGGGCTGTTCAATTCTTGAAGGTGCGGTTTTCTATGGAATACCTGAGTAATGTTCCGCGGAAGCGTCTGTACAAGGACTTACGAGACGTTATGCTACCCATGCCGTTGTATCGATCAATGTATTCCATAGGACCAGAGAGGAACGTGCTTAAAAGAGTGAAGCGAATGCCTATGCGTGCATCGGTTAAGTCCTTCTTTTTCCAGCTGCACACGAACACATTACCTGTGAAGACTTGGCTTGAGGAAAGAGGTATTTCCATACCATGGTCTGTGAACTGTTCATTATGCAATAAGCCTGAGACAGTGGAACATGCATTCATAGAATGCTGGGACGCAGTTTTTCATTGGGATATTTTACAAAGGACTCTAAAGAAGGACCTGCCGATCACGCCGTTCGGTATTCGTTTTCTGCCAACATTAAATGAGGACACTGTACCGTATGACATGTTCATGCTGCTTTCTTTGCACTGTTGTGGAAAAGCAGAATGGATGTGAGGCACATGGAACTGAATCCCAGACCAGTAAGGCAGCACTTCATTGAAAGCATGTGTTATATGAAAGAATTGTATAGCTTGCAACAAGATGAACCACCCTGGATGAATGTATTGAATGAACTTGTAAACTTGAAGCGCTTTTAACTCTGTGTCAGCCAGCATGAGGCAGGCACTTTTATCGCCATTTATATGCCCTACTAATATATATTCCTTGTGTTTGTAATTTTTGCCAAGCCGGTAATAAAGACAAAAAAAGCGTCGGTGGTTCAGTGGTAGAATACTCGCCTGCCACGCGGGTGGCCCGGGTTGGATTCCCGGCCGACGCACTTCATTTTTTTACGAAATCTGTGGAGCATTGGGCAACAACAATGCCATAAGAGCAGGTAGAAGCATATGGCGTCGGTGGTTCAGTGACTTCCGGCCACTGCTGTGTACGGACGTGTGCATCATGCGCTCCATAGGGGCGGATACAGCGGCCCAGATGGGTCGCGGAAACAGGATTGTCGCTGAAGATGAACAGGATTACGAAGTCGTTTTGCCGCAGTTGCCTACAGGTGCGTGTGTTATGAATACTGTTTTTCTACACGGATATATTAAGGCAAGGCCGTATCGTGTTGAAGACGTCCGTGACACTTCGGTTAGTCTGGGTATGTTGCCTGAGGTACTCGCCTTAGGCGCTTTCCAGATGAACCACGTCTGGGCCGTGACTTTCAGTACAGCGCAAGCCACGAAAAAGATGCTAGCACTTGGTGACGTAAAGATAAAGGAAAGGCGCTTCCTCGTTATCGACCCGAACAAGCAGGATGTCCGGCTAAAGCTTTACTGGCTCCTGCATAATGTACCGGATGAAGATGTGCGCACCGCACTCTTAAATTATGGAAGAGTGACAGAAGTATCAAAGGAACGTTGGCGCGTCCAAGGTATCGCCGATAAAGGAACCTCGACCAGGACTGTCACCCTGCAATTAAAAGCGGGCTTGACAGTCGAAGACCTACCACACCAGCTCCGAGTGGGCGGTATAACAACGCTTTTGGTTGTGCCAGGACGGGCACCGCTTTGCTTACGATGTCGACGAATGGGACATATACGCCGGGACTGTCGCATACCCCGATGTGGTCGGTGCAGACTCTATGATCACGAAGACAGCGAGTGTGCCCAAACATACGCCAGTGTGGCCGGGCCTGTGGCTGGCGACCATCTCACGGAGCACATAATGGACCAAGCTGATGCAGAAGGAGCAGTGGAAAGCAGAAATCGGGGTCCCGTATTCACGCCCCTTTCTAAGGGCCCGAAGGACGAAGGAAGCGAAGCGGCTCAGGCTGAACAAACGGGTCAACAGACCAACAGCGTGAGCTCTATACCGCGGGACGAAAGCGACAACGAAAATAAGCAAGGTATTGGGTCGTCGACTGGACAACCTGAAGATATGGACGTCACAAGAGCGGGGACAAGCGCAAAGCGAACGCTTGAAGATGTCAGCAACGAGGACGCAGAACTGGAGAGGACAACAGGAGGTGAGCCGGCAGCGAAAGCGGCAACGCTCAGGCGACCCAGCTTGAGGTTCAAGCCGATCATCGCTGCGGGCACACGTCCGCCGCCGAAGCCACCCTCGTAGCCACGGGGGAAGACAGTCAACGAGGGACCTAAATCCATAGGCGCTCTCAAGGACATAGCGAATATGGCTTCATCATTATGTGACGCGTGTGGAAAGTGCACGCCTTGTACGTGTCTATCCACAACTTCAACGGTGGAAGCCAGGGATGTGTCAATCGGCGAGGTAAGAACCATGCGGTCCGTATCTTGCCCGAGGCCTTCACAGCCCATAACTACGTTGCGTATCGCAACTTTAAATGTGCGCGGACTTCGATCTAAACGAAAGCAATATCAGGTTAGTCGTCTTTTCCTAGAGGACGACCTCGATATCATAGCGGTACAGGAAACGAAGGTCGAAAGTCAAGAACAAACGGACCGCATGGTCGAACCTTTTCGGTCCCGCTATAGTGTTTGCCTATGTCATTCTGTTGGCACCCCTGGAGGGTGTGCTCTCTTTCTGCGGAACTCTTTAGGATTTGTTGAAGAGTATGTTCATGCTAGCGATGACGGCCGTCTCGTTTTGTGCGATTTTGACGGTTTTGGTAAAAAATGGCGCATCATTTGCGTATATGCACCGAATAGTATAACTGAGCGGTTATCCTTTTTTGCAAATGTCGAACGGTATTTAAAATCTGATAGAAACGTGATAATTCTGGGGGATTTTAATTGCGTGTGCTTCAGAGAAGATAGAAGCAAAAGACTATCCGTTCATGATCAAAGTGCTTTGTTGCTGTCAGCGCTTATGCAAGAGGGGAGTTTTGAAGATGTAGGAAACGTATTGCAAAATGGAAGTGGCGCTAGGTTTACGCATTTCCAGCGCGATTGCCATTCCCGTTTAGATAGAGCATACGTATCAGATGTACTCGTGCCGCTATGCAACAGTTACGAGCCCAAACCAGTAGCTTTCAGTGATCACAGTGCCATAATGTTTTCTCTGGGAGTGAAGAAGAAAAGATCAACCTTTTCTTGGAAACTGTGGAAACTTAACAATAAATTACTTAGTGATGAAGTCTTTGTGGATAAGGTAAAAATACTTATTGAAAAAGTGCGCTCGTCTGAGTCGGGGCGAATGGTCGCTGCATGGGAACAGTTCAAGGAAGCAGTTAAAATTGCTGCAATTGAAAGGTCTCCCATGTTACGCTACAATGAAAAAAGAAAGCAAAAGAACTACAAGGTCAGCTAGAATTCTTGTTGTCAGTCGAAAGCACGCGACCAGGCACTTTAACTAAAGAGATAAGAGTGGTCAAGAACCAGCTCGAGATAATGGACACTGAAAAATACACAGGAGCAGTCATACGCGCTTTGGCAGGGGGAAACACCGACGAAACGCTCGCTGAGCGAAGAAAAGCGCTACGCCTCGCGTAAAGAAATAAAACAGATTAAATACGGAGGAGTGACTACCACGGACAAACAGATGATAGAAAGCGCGTTTTTGGATTATTATAAAGGACTTCTTGGGTGCAGCGGTAACAGAGAAGCAGCCTTAGACAGCGAGTTTTTGTCAATCGTGCCGACACTAGATAAGGAAACCACCGCACGCCTCGAAGAGCCAATATCAGTTGGGGAAATTGAAAGGGCCATTAATGAATTAAGTGAAGGGAAAACGCCCGGCCCGGATGGACAAGGCACAGCTTTTTACAAAGCATTCAAAGATGAGCTGTCGAAGCTCCTGTTACGCCTCTTAACGGAGGCTTACGAGGCAAAGGAAATGCCGCCGTCCTTTCGAAGGTCACACATTGTACTCATACCCAAAAGTGAAGATCCAGTGAAGCTCTTGTCAGTGGGTGCTTATCGTCCCATAAGCCTCACTAACACTGATTATAAGGTTTTTATGAAGGTACTCGCCAAGAGACTGCATAGCGTAATACGGTTAATCGTAGGACCGCACCAAACATGCGGAATTAAGGGCCGAACAATAGGAACCAATATCCACACTGCGAGGAGCATCCTTGTGTGTTGCGATGCATGGTACAGCCAAGTAGCAATGTTGCAACTAGACCTGGAAAAGGCTTTTGACCGTGTTATGCATGATGTACTTTTTTCAATATTGAAACATGTAAATGTAGGAGATGTTATTTTAGAAGGGGTGAAGATGTCGTATAGAAATTGTTTTGCTAGCATCGTAATTAACAAGGAAGTCACTGCAAACTTTCAAATTGCAAGTGGTGCCCGTCAGGGTTGCCCAATTTCCCCCTTGTTATTTGTTATCTACTTGGAGCCCTTTTGTTTGATCAATAGCGACAAGATACATGGTTTTAGGTTAATGACGGCTCAGGTCAAAGTATTGTCCTACGCAGATGATATCGCTGTTTTTTGTAAAGACAGAGGAAGCATTAGTGAAGCAGTCAGTGTAGCAGACAAGTACTGCAAGTGGTCAGGCAGTGCCTTAAACTGGGATAAGAGTGCAGGTTTTTGGCATGGTACCTGGGACGAAAAGCCTGAAGTTTTCGAAAAGGTTAAGTGGAGCTCCGTGCCGACGAAGTACCTCGGTGTGCCACTGCAGAAATATAATGATCCCAGTGAATACTGGAACGACGAGACAGAAAAATTAAGGGAGAAAGCGAACAAGTGGGGAGAGAAAAACCTATCAATATTCGCGAGGTCAACAGGTTGCAACTTATTCTTAGCAGCCAAAATTTGGTATGTACTTCAGGTGCTGTGCATGAACCGCTCAAATGTACAGAAGATACACAGAATTTTTGCCACTTTTGTTTGGGCCTCCAAGTGGGAACGCACGAGCCGTACAAATCTTTTCCGATCAGTGAAAACGGGTGGGTTGGGATTCCACCTATTTCTAAGCAGATTGTTTCCAGGTTTATGTTTCTGCGAGATCGGAGCCATCCTTTCTTACGTACTATGCTACAACTTAGATTATGCTGTTATCTACCCGAATTTGTTGTATCCACTTGTTGTGCTGGGCGTAGCGGCATTCATGGTTATCTCAACGAAGCTGTTTCGGCATTTAACATACTAAAAGTACGTTTTTCTTTACATTACCTTGGTGTGGCGACAAAAATACAATTATATAAAGACCTTATCGATGTAATGCTGCCTGTGCCGATGTATCGTGCGATGTATGAAAAAGGCCAAGGAAAAGACGTTCTCAAAAGGGTTAAAAGAATGGTGGCACGGCCATCAGCAAAGACCTTTTTTTTCAGCTACACACTGGTACACTTCCCGTAAAACCATGGCTGCAGGAAAGGGGCTTTTTTGTTCCGTGGTCTGTTAATTGTCTCCTATGCCGCAAACCAGAGAGTGTCGATCACATTTTTTGGACTGTTTGGATGCTACGTTTCATTGCGACATCCTTACAACGAACTTTAAAAAAAGACTTACCTTTGACCTGGAATCCGTTTCCTACCGGTTCACAGTGACAGTGGCATACCGTATGACATGTTTATGCTGTTACCTATGCACGCTATTTGGAAATCATGCATAGCATTTCGGCATGTTGACGCGAATGCCCGTTCTGTCAGAGAATACTTCATTGAAAGTATAGCTTACATAAGAGATGCATACAATGCACGAGAAAACAGCCGGAATGGCTCCCTGTACTGAATGTAGCACTAAAGCACTTTTAAACAATTTAAGCCAAACAAAGTGTGATTGGCGGTTTTAATGACTTTTTAAATACTTCTTGTGAAACTACACCTGTTTTTTTGTGTGTGTACACGATGTACCTCGTTCTGAATAAAGAAAAAAAAAAGAAAGCGTCGGTGGTTCAGTGGTAGAATACTCGCCTGCCACGCGGGTGGCCCGGGTTCGATTTCCGGCCGACGCACTTCATTTTTTTACGAAATGTGTGGAGCATTGCGCAACAACAATTCCATGAGAGCAGGTCGAAGCACATCGCGTCGGTGGTTCAGTGGTAGAATACTCGCCTGCCACGCGGGTGGCCCAGGTTCGAATCCCGGCCGACGCACTTCATTTTTTACAAAATGTGTGGAGCATTGCGCAACAACAATGCCATGAGAGCAGGTCGAAGCACATCGCGTCGGTGGTTCAGTGGTAGAATACTCGCCTGCCACGCGGGTGGCCCGGGTTTGATTTCCGGCCGACGCACTTCATTTTTTTACGAAATGTGTGGAGCATTGCGCAACAACAACTCCATGAGAGCAGGTCGAAGCACATCGCGTCGGTGGTTCAGTGGTAGAATACTCGCCTGCCACGCTGGTGGCCCGGGTTCGATTCCCGGCCGACGCACTTCATTTTTTACGAAATGTGTGGAGCATTGCGCAACAACAATGCCATGAGAGCAGGTCGAAGCACATCGCGTCGGTGGTTCAGTGGTAGAATACTCGCCTGCCACGCGGGTGGCCCGGGTTCGATTCCCGGCCGACGCACTTCATTTTTTTACGAAATGTGTGGAGCATTGCGCAACAACAATGCCATGAGAGCAGGTCGAAGCACATCGCGTCGGTGGTTCAGTGGTAGAATACTCGCCTGCCACGCGGGTGGCCCGGGTTCGATTCCCGGCCGACGCACTCCATTTTTTTACGAAATGTGTGGAGCATTGCGCAACAACAATGCCATGAGAGCAGGTCGAAGCACATCGCGTCGGTGGTTCAGTGGTAGAATACTCGCCTGCCACGCGGGTGGCCCGGGTTCGATTCCCGGCCGACGCACTTCATTTTTTTACGAAATGTGTGGAGCATTGCGCAACAACAATGCCATAAGAGCTGGTCGGAGCACATGGCGTCGGTATGGTTCAGTGGTAGAATACTCGCCTGCCACGCGGGTGGCCGGGGTTCGATCTCCGGCCGACGCACTTCATTTTTTTACGAAATGTGTCGAGCATCATTGCGCAACAACAATGCCATGAGAGCAGGTCGAAGCACATCGCGTCGGTGGTTCAGTGGATTCCACTTCCGGCCGCCACGGGTGACGGACGTGTTTTCATGGGCTCGAACGAGCCAGTGCTTGCGGCACAGTTTAGCCGCGAAAACAGGGACGCTATGGAAGATAACCAGGATTATCAACTACGGCTGCCACATCTGCCGAAAGGTCGTATTGTTTTGAACACAGTATTTTTGCACGGTGACCTACAAGCGAGACCGTACCGAGTCGAAGACTACAGGGATGCCCTTGCTCAATTGGAATCGCTACCTGAGGTGGAAGCCTTAGGTGCATTTCAAATGAATCATGTGTGGGCCGTGACGTTCAAAAGTCGTGAAGGTATGCGAAAGTTGTTAGCTGCCGGACATATTAATGTGAAAAACAGAAGTGGCTCGGTGGTAGACCCAAACAACCAGGAGGTTCGAGTGAAGTTACACTGGGTGCTCCACAATGTAACTAATGACGATATACGTGTGGCCTTCGAGCCGTATGGCGAAGTCACAGAGGTGAATAGGGAACGCTGGCGCGTGTCCGGTGTGTCAGAGAAAGGTTCGACAACGCGTGTGCTAAGCCTGAAGCTAAAGACAGGGGTCACAATTGAAGACGTTCCCCACCAAGTACGTGTCGCTGGAGAACTTGCTCTCGTCGTAATTACCTGGAAAGGCCCCCCTTTGTTTGCGCTGCCAAGGAAAAGGTCACATCCGCCGTGACTGCCGAATCCCTCGATGTCAGCGGTGCCGACGGTTTGGCCACGACGAAGCCCAGTGTGTGCCTACGTATGCGAACATAACGGGACCCGCGAAAAGCAAAGATGCTTCTGAAAATTTCATGGACGAAGCTGAAGCCGAAGAAGCAGCAGCGATGGCGCCGGAGAAACCCAAAAAGCCGGAAACGCCCCCCAGTACGACGGTGAAACAGGTGTTGATAGCGAGCGACCAAAGGAAGTCGAAAGAAACGTCAGCAGAACCAAAAAGTGAGGCACCCCAATATAACACGACCGAAAAGCGTGTGGTAGAAGCGGCTGCGCCGTGCGACCCTTCGAAAGATGAGAGTGTAGCCATGGAAGGCATCGCATCGATGTCCGCCAAACGAGGGCATAACGAAACCTTCGAAGACTCGGACCTTCCTAAGGATGCAAGCGGCGGCCCTCCGCCACCTAAATCGGCTCTGATGCGACGAATGTCGTTCAAGCCGAAACCGAACATTCCTCCTGACGGACGACCAGAGGCGAAACCGCCGAGCTAAAGGCGGGGCCTCGCTTCCCTTGTGCAAGCCAGCGACATGCCTCCTCTAAAACAAAGACGTTTAGACCCTGCTGCGGAGTCCAGCCACCGGACATCTGTTGAGAGGGAAGACACGGGGCAGCTGGATGATGCCGACTGTGAATTGCCTCAGCACGGTGAACCCTCTTATACATCTCTGCGCTCCGAGGTAAACGCTGTGCGATCTAAGTGCTCCTCACACATTAAGAACGGAAAGCTTGCCGTGTCCTTACGAATCGCCACTTTGAATGTACGCGGACTAGCAGCCAAGAAGCGTCAAAGTCAAATTAATCGTCTCTTTCTCGAAAATAACTTAGATCTGGCAGCTGTGCAAGAAACCAAGATTGAAAGTGAGGAGCACACGGATCGTATGGTGAAACTTTTCGAAGACACTATAATGTTTGTGTGAGCCACGCAAAAGGTACATCCGGGGGCTGCGCAATTTATATAAGAAACAACGTAGGCATTGAAAGTGAAAAAGTTGTAGCGTCAGAGGAGGGGCGCTTGATTGTGCTTGACTTTTTGTATTCTGGAAAGGAATGGCGTGTTATTTGTATTTATGCACCAAACACTGATAATGAACGTGTTGTATTGTTTGAAAGAGTAGAACAGTTTCTGAAATGTGAAAAATGCCTTATCATGCTAGGTGATTTTAACTGTGTTTGCATGGCTGAAGATAGAACTAGAAGTGTGCCTGCACGAGATAAAAGTGAGCGACTACTCATTTCGCTGCTGGAAGAATATTACATGGAAGATTTAGGATACCTACTTTCAAAAGTAGGCCGTCCTACTTTCACGCATTACCAACGCGGAAGCTGTGCTAGGCTGGATAGGATATACGCTACGGTCTCTCTTGCCAAAGAGTGTGTTAACTTCGAAGTTAAACACGTATCTTTTAGCGACCATAGCCTTGTAACAGCCACACTTGGAACCAATTTAAAAAAGAGCCGGTTCAACTGGGAACTATGGAAGTTCAACGTGAAACTCTTAGAAGACGAAACATTTACACAAAGTGTAAAACAAAGAATCGAAGACATGGTATCGACAAAAACACACGGATGGATAGCGGAGTGGGAAAACTTTAAAAACGCGGTCAAAATGACTGCGATTGAAAGGGGAAGCATACTTTATCAGAAAGAAAAGACTAAAGAGAAAGAACTTCAATGTCAGCTCAATTATCTTATGTGCATGGAAAGTGCAAATCCCGGCTTATATACAAAAGAAATACGCGAGGTAAAAAACAAGCTTGAACTTATCGCAGCAGAGAGGTACAAAGCAGCAGTGATAAGAGCACGAGCTGAAAAGATATGGATGGGTGAAACGCCCAACAAGCGTGCGCTGTGCGACGAAATAAGATATTCAGTCAAAAATGAAATACGCCAGATTCATTATCACAATGAAGTGACGTGTGAAAAGAGTAAAATCGAAGATGCATTTGTAGAATACTACAGTGAGTTATTCATGAATAAAACGAACCATGCAGCTGGTTCTAAAGCTGCGATCATTAATTTAATGCCAAAGCTTGAAAATGACATCAAAACGCGAATGGAGCTGCCAATAAGTGTGAACGAAGTGAGAAACGCTATTAAGGAACTGGCCGTAGGGAAAACTCCTGGACCCGATGGATTAGGGGCCGCCTTTTACAAAACGTTTATTGAAGAGATTAGTCCGATTTTGCACGAGGTGATCAGTGAGGCGTACGAAAACAAAGCGTTGCCTCCCTCCTTTCTATCTGCTCATATGGTCCTAATACCAAAGACAGATAATCCAGACAAACTAATGTCAGTAGGAGCTTACCGCCCAATAACTCTTACAAACGTAGACTATAAAATATATACAAAAGTTCTAGCCAAACGATTACAAAGCGTTGTCAAGCTGCTCGTAGGACCGCATCAGACGTGCGGCATAAAGGGTCGTTCTATTTGTACCAATGTGCATGTAGCCCGCAGCGTTTTAGTGTTGCGACGCCGTGGCGGGGCGGGTCGCTATGCTCCAACTTGATCTTGCTAAGGCGTTTGACCGTGTCGCACACGAATTTCTTTTTTCTTTGCTTGAACACGTCAGCCTCGGAAAAGTAATGCTGGAAGGTTTAAAAATGGCTTACAGTAATTGTACAGTGCGAATAATTGTAAATAAGAACCTTACAAGAAGCATTGACGTCAGGTCATCCATAAAACAAGGCTGTGCGCTGTCTTCTCTGCTTTTTGCGCTATACCTTGAACCTTTCTGTCTCAGCTTCATTAACAACAGCAAAATTAATGGCTTCGTGCTTCAAACGCAACACGTCAAAGTTCTCGCATATGCTGATGACGTTGGTGTTTTCTGCACTGATCGCAAAAGCATAGAAGAGACTATAAGCGTCACCAAAGCATTCTGCGAACAGACAGGATGTGCGATAAACTGGGAGAAGAGCGTCGGTTTCTGGCACGGCACGTGGGACGTTAAGCCGCAATCATTCGCGAGCATCAAATGGTCCAACACACCCACTGCGTATTTAGGTGTACCCCTGAACATTACAACCAGACAGGAGATTACTGGGACGACCTGACGTCAAAGGTGAAGGAAAAAGTTGGTGGATGGCAAGGCCGTGACTTGTCAATGTTCGCGCGTGCGAGTGCTTGCAATGTTTTCCTGATTGCAAAAGTGTGGTATGTGCTACAGTTTCTGTCAATGTCTCGCGTAAATGTGCAAAAATTGCACCGTATTTTTGCGGTCTTCATTTGGGGCTCAAACTGGGAAAGAGTCAGCAGAACAAATCTTTTTCGTTCACTGAAAGACGGGGGCCTTGGTCTTTCACATCTTTTCATCAGACAAATTGTGTCGCGGTTTGTGTTTTTACGGGACCAGAAAGACCCGTTTTTGAGAACCGTTATGCATGTGAGGTTAAAAAATGCCATTCCTGATTTTGTTGTGTCTAGTGCAGCTGCAATTGACGGCGGTATAAAAGGCTACCTCAAAGAAGTGGTGATGGCATTCAGGATACTTCAAACACGATTTTCACTCGAGTATTTGAGTCTTGTAGCAAGAAAAAAGCTGTACAAAGACCTGATCACTGTAATGATGCCCACACCATTATATAGATCACTAAATCATAAAGGCCCCGGGCAAGACGTGCTAAAAAGAGTTAAAAAAATGACCGTTAAAGGATCTATAAAATCGTTTTTCTTTAAAGTACACACGAACACATTGCCTGTGAAAACATGGCTTAAAGACAAAGGCATATTTATACCGTGGACGACAAACTGCACCCTGTGTAACAAACCGGAGACGATCGAACACACATTCATTGACTGCTGGGATCCAATATTTTTTTGGGATGTGTTACAAAGAACCCTGAAGAAAGAGCTACCGATAACACCACATGGAATACGTTATCTTTCAGTGCAGAATGAGTGTGGTGTTCCATACGACATGATAATGTTATTGGGGCTTTACAGCCTCTGGATCACACGCATGGCCGTGAGGCATATGGATTCTAAAGCCAAATCGACACGGGAAAACTTTATTGAATGTGCAATGTATGTGCGCGACACATTTCGAACATTGGATGAACCTCCAGATTGTATGGAGGTATTTGATGAATTGGTGAAAATGAAATGTTTTTAATCCATCACAATGGTCGAGTAGACCAATGTGGTTTTTATACCAATGTATTGCTTTATTTCTGAATAAAAAGGTTATTAAAAAAAGAAAAAAAGCAGTCGTGGCCGAGCGGTTAAGGCGATGGAATAGAAATCCATTGGGGTCTCCCCGCACAGGTTCGAATCCTGTCGACTGCGTGTATTCTTTTTCTCGCACATTTTTGCAGAGAAACCCGGTCTCGCAGATTTATTTACAACCGCGTGAAGAGCTACTGAAGTAACATCCTGTTCGCAAGTGTGAAATGTACTGCCGGCAGAAATGCTCGATGAAACAGAAACTGAAATCGCATTCAGTAGGTGAAACTGGTGCCGGTACGTTTTATCGTGCGCCTGTCGCTGCAGTCATGGCCGAGCGGTTAAGGCGATGGAATAGAAATCCATTGGGGTCTCCCCGCACAGGTTCGAATCCTGTCGACTGCGTGTATTCTTTTTTTTTTTCGCACATTTTTGCAGCGAAACCTGCTCTCGCAGATTTATTTACAACCGCGTGAAGAGCTACTGAAGTAAAATCCTGTTCGCAAGTGTGAAATGTACTGCCGGCAGAAATGCTCGATGAAACAGAAACTGAAATCGCATTCAGTAGGTGAAACTGGTGCCGGTACGTTTTATCGTGCGCCTGTCGCTGCAGTCGTGGCCGAGCGGTTCAGGCGATGGAATAGAAATCCATTGGGGTCTCCCCGCACAGGTTCGAATCCTGTCGACTGCGTGTATTCTTTTTTTTCGCACATTTTTGCAGCGAAACCTGCTCTCGCAGATTTATTTACAACCGCGTGAAGAGCTACTAAAGTAAAATCCTGTTCGCAAGTGTGAAATGTACTGCCGGCAGAAATGCTCGATGAAACAGAAACTGAAATCGCATTCAGTAGGTGAAACTGGTGCCGGTACGTTTGATCGTGCGTCTGTCGCTGCAGTCGTGGCCGAGAGGTTAAGGCGATGGACTAGAAATCCATTGGGGTCTCCCCGCACAGGTTCGAATCCTGTCGACTGCGTGTATTCTTTTTTTTCGCACATTTTTGCAGCGAAACCTGCTCTCGCAGATTTATTTACAACCGCGTGAAGTGCTACCGAAGTAAAATCCTGATCGCCAGTGCGAAATGTACTGCCGGCAGAAATGCTTGATGAAACAGAAACTGAAATCGCATTCAGTAGATGAAACTGGTGCCGGTACGTTTTATCGTGCGTCTGTCGCTGCAGTCGTGGCCGAGAGGTTAAGGCGATGGACTAGAAATCCATTGGTGTCTCCCCGCACAGGTTCGAATCCTGTCGACTGCGTGTATTCTTTTTTTTTCGCACATTTTTGCAGCGAAACCTGCTCTCGCAGATTTATTTACAACCGCGTGAAGTGCTACCGAAGTAAAATCCTGTTCGCAAGTGTGAAATGTACTGCCGGCAGAAATGCTCGATGAAACAGAAACTGAAATCGCATTCAGTAGGTGAAACTGGTGCCGGTACGTTTTATCGTGCGTCTGTCGCTGCAGTCGTGGCCGAGCGATTGAGTCTACTTCCAGCCGCCACAGGTGACGGACGTGTTTTCATGGGCTCGAACGAGCCAGTGCTTGCGGCACAGTTTAGTCGCGGAAACAGGGACGCTATGGAAGATAACCAGGATTATCAAGTACTGCTGACACATCTGCCGAAAGGTCGTATTGTTTTGAACACAGTATTTTTGCACGGTGACCTACAAGCGAAACCGTACCGAGTCGAGGACTACAGGGATGCCATTGCTCAATTGGAATTGCTACCTGAGGTGGAAGCCTTAGGTGCATTTCAAATGAATCATGTGTGGGCCGTGACGTTCAAAAGTCGTGAAGGTATGCGAAAGTTGTTAGCTGCCGGACATATTAATGTGAAAAACAGGAAGTGCCTGGGGGTAGACCCAAACAACCAGGAGGTTCGAGTGAAGATACACTGGGTGCTCCACAATGTAACAAATGAGGATATACGTGTGGCCTTCGAGCCGTATGGCGAAGTCACAGAAGTGAATAGGAAACGCTGGCGCGTGTCGGGTGTGTCAGAGAAAGGTTCGACAACGCGTGTGCTAAGCCTGAAGCTAAAGACAGGGGTCACAATTGAAGACGTTCCCCACCAAGTACGTGTCGCCGGAGAACTTGCTCTCGTCGTAATTCCTGGAAAGGCCCCCCTTTGTTTGCGCTGCCAAGGAAAAGGTCACATCCGCCGTGACTGCCGAATCCCTCGATGCCAGCGGTGCCGACGGTTTGGCCACGACGAAGCCCAGTGTGTGCTTACGTATGCGAACATAACGGGACCCGCGAAAAGCAAAGATGCTTCTGAAAATTTCATGGACGAAGCTGAAGCCGAAGAAGCAGCAGCGATGGCGCCGGAGAAACCCAAAAAGCCGGAAACGCCCCCAAGTACGACGGTGAAACAGGTGTTGATAGCGAGCGACCAAAGGAAGTCGAAAGAAACGTCAGCAGAACCAAAAAGTGAGGCACCCCAATATAACACGACCGACAATCGTGTTGTAGAAGCGGCTGCGCCGTGCGACCCTTCGAAAGATGAGAGTGTAGCCATGGAAGGCATCACATCGATGTCCGCCAAACGAGGGCATAACTGATACCTTCGAAGACTCGGACCTTCCTAAGGATGCAAGCGGCGGCCCTCCGCCACCTAAATCGGCTCTGATGCGACGAATGTCGTTCAAGCCGAAACCGAACATTCCTCCTGACGGACGACCAGAGGCGAAACCGCCGAGCTAAAGGCGGGGCCTCGCTTCCCTTGTCCAAGCCAGCGACATGCCTCCTCTAAAACAAAGACGTTTAGACCCTGCTGCGGAGTCCAGCCACAGGACATCTGTTGAGAGGGAAGACACTGGGGCAGCTGGATGATGCCGACTGTGAATTGCCTCAGCACGGTGAACCCTCTTATACATCTCTGCGCTCCGAGGTAAACGCTGTGCGATCTAAGTGCTCCTCACAAATTAAGAACGGAAAGCTTGCCGTGTCCTTACGAATCGCCACTTTGAATGTACGTGGACTAGCAGCCAAGAAGCGTCAAAGTCAAATTAATCGTCTCTTTCTCGAAAATAACCTAGATCTGGCAGCTGTGCAAGAAACCAAGATTGAAAGTGAGGAGCACACGGATCGTATGGTGGAAACTTTTCGAAGACACTATAATGTTTGTGTCAGCCACGCAAAAGGTACATCCGGGGGCTGCGCAATTTATATAAGGAACAACCGTAGGCATCGAAAGTGAAAAAGTTGTAGCGTCAGAGGAGGGGCGCTTGATTGTGCTTGACTTTTTGTATTCTGGAAAGGAATGGCGTGGTATTTGTATTTATGCACCAAACACTGATAATGAGCGTGTTGTATTGTTTGAAAGAGTAGAACATTTTCTGAAATGTGAAGAATGCCTTATCATGCTAGGTGATTTTAACTGTGTTGCATGGCTGAAGATAGAACTAGAAGTGTGCCTGCACGAGATAAAAGTGACCCACTACTAATCTCGCTGCTCGAAGAATATTACATGGAAGATTTAGGATACCTACTTTCAAAAGTAGGCCGTCCTACTTTCACGCATTACCAACGCGGAAGCTGTGCTAGGCTGGATAAGATATACGCTACGATCTCTCTTGCCAAAGAGTGTGTTAACTTCGAAGTTAAACACGTATCTTTTAGCGACCATAGCCTTGTAACAGCCACACTTGGAACGAATTTAAAAAAGAGCCGGTTCAACTGGGAACTATGGAAGTTCAACGTGAAACTCTTATAAGACGAAACATTTACACAAAGTGTAAAACAAAGAATCGAAGACATGGTATCGACAAAAACACACGGATGGATAGCGGAGTGGGAAAACTTTAAAAACGCGGTCAAAATGAGTGCGATTGAAAGGGGAAGCATACTTTATCAGAAAGAAAAGACTAAAGAGAAAGAACTTCAATGTCAGCTCAATTATCTTATGTGCATGGAAAGTGCAAATCCCGGCTTATATACAAAAGAAATACGCGAGGTAAAAAACAAGCTTGAACTTATCGCAGCAGAGAGGTACAAAGCAGCAGTGATAAGAGCACGAGCTGAAAAGATATGGAAGGGCGAAACGCCCAACAAGCGTGCGCTGTGCGACGAAATAAGATATTCAGTCAAAAATGAAATACGCCAGATTCATTATCACAATGAAGTGACGTGTGAAAAGAGTAAAATCGAAGATGCATTTGTAGAACACTACAGTGAGTTATTCGTGAATAAAACGAACCATGCAGCTGGTTCTAAAGCTGCGATCATTAATTTAATGCCAAAGCTTGAAAATGACATCAAAACGCGAATGGAGCTGCCAGTAAGTGTGAACGAAGTGAGAAACGCTATTAAGGAACTGGCCATAGAGAAAACTCCTGGACCCGATGGATTAGGGGCCGCCTTTTACAAAACGTTTATTGAAGAGATTAGTCCGATTTTGCACGAGGTGATCAGTGAGGCGTACGAAAACAAAGTGTTGCCTCCCTCCTTTCTATCTGCTCATATGGTCCTAATACCAAAGACAGATAATCCAGACAAACTAATGTCAGTAGGAGCTTACCGCCCAATAACTCTTACAAACGTAGACTATAAAATATATACAAAAGTTCTAGCCAAACGATTACAAAGCGTTGTCAAGCTGCTCGTAGGACCGCATCAGACGTGCGGCATAAAGGGTCGTTCTATTTGTACCAATGTGCATGTAGCCCGCAGCGTTTTAGTGTTGCGACGCCGTGGCGGGGCGGGTCGCTATGCTCCAACTTGATCTTGCTAAGGCGTTTGACCGTGTCGCACACGAATTTCTTTTTTCTTTGCTTGAACACGTCAGCCTCGGAAAAGTAATGCTGGAAGGTTTAAAAATGGGTTACAGTAATTGTACAGTGCGAATAATTGTGAACAAGAACCTTACAAGAAGCATTGACGTCAGGTCATCCATAAAACAGGGCTGTGCGCTGTCTTCTCTGCTTTTTGCGCTATACCTTGAACCTTTCTGTCTCAGCTTAATTAACAACAGCAAAATTAATGGCTTCGTGCTTCAAACGCAACACGTCAAAGTTCTCGCATATGCTGATGACGTTGGTGTTTTCTGCACTGATCGCAAAAGCATAGAAGAGACGATAAGCGTCACCAAAGCATTCTGCGAACAGACAGGATGTGCGATAAACTGGGAGAAGAGCGTCGGTTTCTGGCATGGCACGTGGGACGTTAAGCCGCAATCATTCGCGAGCATCAAATGGTCCAACACACCCACTGCGTATTTAGGTGTACCCCTGAACATTACAACCAGACAGGAGATTACTGGGACGACCTGACGTCAAAGGTGAAGGAAAAAGTTGGTGGATGGCAAGGCCGTGACTTGTCAATGTTTGCGGGTGCGAGTGCTTGCAGTGTTTTCCTGATTGCAAAAGTGTGGTATGTGCTACAGTTTCTGTCAATGTCTCGCGTAAATGTGCAAAAATTGCACCGTATTTTTGCGGTCTTCATTTGGGGCTCAAACTGGGAAAGACTCAGCAGAACAAATCTTTTTCGTTCACTGAAAGACGGGGGCCTTGGTCTTTCACATCTGTTCATCAGACAAATTGTGTCGCGGTTTGTGTTTTTACGGGACCAGAAAGACCCGTTTTTGAGAACCGTTATGCATGTGAGGTTCAAAAATGCCATTCCTGGTTTTGTTGTGTCTAGTGCAGCTGCAATTGACGGCGGTATAAAAGGCTACCTCAAAGAAGTGGTGATGGCATTCAGGATACTTCAAGCACGATTTTCACTCGAGTATTTGAGTCTTGTATCAAGAAAAAAGCTGTACAAAGACCTGATCACTGTAATGATGCCCACACCATTATATAGATCACTAAATCATAAAGGCCCCGGGCAAGACGTGCTAAAAAGAGTTAAAAAAATGACCGTTAGAGGATCTATAAAATCGTTTTTCTTTAAAGTACACACGAACACATTGCCTGTGAAAACATGGCTTAAAGACAAAGGCATATTTATACCGTGGACCACAAACTGCACCCTGTGTAACAAACCGGAGACGATCGAACACACATTCATTGACTGTTGCGATCCAATATTTTTTGGGGATGTGCTACAAAGAACCCTGAAGAAAGAGCTACCGATAACACCACATGGAATACGTTATCTTTCAGTGCAGAATGAGTGTGGCGTTCCATACGACATGATAATGTTATTGGGGCTTTACAGCCTCTGGATCACACGCATGGCAGTGAGGCATCTGGATTCTAAAGCCAAATCAACACGGGAAAACTTTATTGAATGTGCAATGTATGTGCGCGAGACATTTCGAACATTGGATGAACATCCAAATTGTATGGAGGTTTTTGATGAATTGGTGAAAATGAAATGTTTTTAATCCATCACAATGGTCGAGTAGACCAATGTGGTTTTTATACCTATGTATTGCTTAATTTCTTAGTTACTAAAAAAAAAAAAGTCGTGGCCGGGCGGTTAAGGCGATGGACTAGAAATCCATTGGTGTCTCCCCACACAGGTTCGAATCCTGTCGACTGCGTGTATTCTTTTTTTTCGCACATTTTGCAGAGAAACCTGGTCTCGCAGATTTATTTACAACCTCGTGAAGTGCTACTAAAGTAAAATCCTGTTCGCAAGTGTGAAATGTACTGCCGGCAGAAATGCTCGATGAAAGAGAAACTGAAATCGCATTCACTAGGTGAAACTGGTGCCGGTACGTTTTATCGTGCGTCTGTCGCTGCAGTCGTGGCCGAGAGGTTAAGGCGATGGACTAGAAATCCATTGGGGTCTCCCCGCACAGGTTCGAATCCTGTCGACTGCGTGTATTTTTTTCGCACATTTTTGCAGAGAAACCCGGTCTCGCAGATTTATTTACAACCTCGTGAAGTGCTACTAAAGTAAAATCCTGTTCGCAAGTGTGAAATGTACTGCCGGCAGAAATGCTCGATGAAACAGAAACTGAAATCGCATTCACTAGGTGAAACTGGTGCCGGTACGTTTTATCGTGCGTCTGTCGCTGCAGTCGTGGCCGAGAGGTTAAGGCGATGGACTAGAAATCCATTGGGGTCTCCCCGCACAGGTTCGAATTCTGTCGACTGCGTGTATTCTTTTTTTCTCGCACATTTTTGCAGAGAAACCCGGTCTCGCAGATTTATTTACAACCTCGTGAAGTGCTACTAAAGTAAAGTCCTGTTCGCAAGTGTGAAATGTACTGCCGGCAGAAATGCTCGATGAAACAGAAACTGACATCGCATTCAGTAGGTGAAACTGGTGCCGGTACCTTTTATCGTGCGCCTGTCGCTGCAGTCGTGGCCGAGCGGATTTCACTTCCGGCCACTGCTGTGTACGGACGTGTGCATCATGCGCTCCGTAGGGGCGGATACAGCGGCCCAGATGGGTCGGGGAAACAGGATTGTCGCCGAAGATGAACAGGATTACGAAGTCGTTTTGCCGCAGTTGCCTACAGGTGCGTGTGTTATGAATACTGTTTTTCTACACGGAGATATCAAGGCAAGGCCGTATCGTGTTGAAGACGTCCGTGACACTTTGGTTAGTCTGGGTATGTTGCCTGAGGTACTCGCCTTAGGCGCTTTCCAGATGAACCACGTCTGGGCCGTGACTTTCAGTACGGCGCAAGCCACGAAAAAGATGCTAGCACTTGGTGACGTAAAGATAAAGGAAAGGCGCTGCCTCGTTATCGACCCGAACAAGCAGGATGTCCGGCTAAAGCTTTATTGGCTTCTGCATAATGTACCGGATGAAGATGTGCGCACCGCACTCGCAAACTATGGAAGAGTGACAGAAGTATCAAAGGAACGTTGGCGCGTCCAAGGTATCGCCGATAAAGGAACCTCCACCAGGACTGTCACCCTGCAATTAAAAGCGGGCTTGACAGTCGAAGACCTACCACACCAGCTCCGAGTGGGCGGCATAACAACGCTTTTGGTTGTGCCAGGACGAGCACCGCTCTGCTTACGATGTCGACGAACGGGACATATACGCCGGGACTGTCGCATACCCCGGTGTGGTCGGTGCAGACGCTATGGTCACGAAGACAGCGAGTGTGTCCAAACATACGCCAGTGTGGCCGGGCCTGTGGCTGGCGACCATCTCACGGAGCACATAATGGACCAAGCTGATGCAGAAGAAGCAGCGGAAAGCAGAAATCGGGGTCTCGTATTCACGCCCCTTTCTAAGGGCCCGAAGGACGAAGGAAGCGAAGCGGCTCAGGCTGAACAAACGGGTCAACAGACCAACAGCGTGAGCTCTATAGCGCGGGACCAAAGCGACAACGAAAATGAGCAAGGTATTGGGTCGTCGACTGGACAACCTGAAGATATGGACGTCACAAGAGCGGGGACAAGCGCAAAGCGAACGCTTGAAGATGTCAGCAACGAGGACGCAGAACCAGAGAGGACAACAGGAGGTGAGCCGGCAACGAAAGCGGCAACGCTCAGGCGACCCAGCTTGAGGTTCAAGCCGAACATCGCTGCGGGCACACGTCCGCCGCCGAAGCCACCCTCGTAGCCACGGGGGAAGACAGTCAACGAGGGACCTAAATCCATAGGCGCTCAAGGACATAGCGAATATGGCTTCATCATTATGTGACGCGTGTGGGAAGTACCCGCCTTGTACGTGCCTATCCACAACTTCAACGGGGGAAGCCAGGGATGTGTCAATCGGCGAGGTAAGAACCATGCGGTCCGTATCTTGCCCGCGGCCTTCACAGCCCATAACTACGTTGCGTATCGCAACTTTAAATGTGCGCGGACTTCGATCTAAACGAAAGCAATATCAGGTTAGTCGTCTTTTCCTAGAGGACGACCTCGATATCATAGCGGTACAGGAAACGAAGGTCGAAAGTCAAGAACAAACGGACCGCATGGTCGAACCTTTTCGGTCCCGCTATAATGTTTGCATATGTCATTCTGTTGGCACCTCTGGAGGGTGTGCTCTCTTTCTGCGGAACTCTTTAGGATTTGTTGAAGAGTATGTTCATGCTAGCGATGACGGCCGTCTCGTTTTGTGCGATTTTCACGGTTTTGGTAAAAAATGGCGCATCATTTGCGTATATGCACCGAATAGTATAACTGAGCGGTTATCCTTTTTTGCAAGTGTCGAACGGTATTTAAAATCTGAAAGAAACGTGATAATTCTGGGGGATTTTAATTGCGTGTGCTTCAGAGAAGATAGAAGCAAAAGACTATCCGTTCGTGATCAAAGTGCTTTGTTGCTGTCAGAGCTTATGCAAGAGGGGGGTTTTGAAGATGTAGGAAACGTATTGCAAATTGGAAGTGGCGCTAGGTTTACGCATTTCCAGCGCGATTGCCATTCCCGTTTAGATAGAGCATACGTATCAGATGTACTCGTGCCGCTATGCAACAGTTACGAGCACAAACCAGTAGCTTTCAGTGATCACAGTGCCGTAATGTTTTCTCTGGGAGTGAAGAAGAAAAGATCAACCTTTTCTTGGAAACTGTGGAAACTGAACAATAAATTACTTAGTGATGAAATCTTTGTGGATAAGGTAAAAGTACTTATTGAAAAAGTGCGCTCGTCTGAGTCGGGGCGAATGGTCGCTGCATGGGAACAGTTCAAGGAAGAAGTTAAAATTGCTGCAATTGAAAGGTCTTCCATGTTACGCTACAATGAAAAAAGAAAGCAAAAAGAACTACAAGGTCAGCTAGAATTCTTGTTGTCAGTCGAAAGCACGCGACCAGGCACTTTAACTAAAGAGATAAGAGAGGTCAAGATTCAGCTGGAGATAATGGACACTGAAAAATACAGAGGAGCAGTCATACGCGCACGCGCAGAACACCTTTGGCTGGGGGAAACACCGACGAAACGCTCGCTGAGCGAAGAAAAGCGCTACGCCTCGCGTAAAGAAATAAAACAGATTAAATACGGAGGAGTGACTACCACGGACAAACAGATGATAGAAAGCGCGTTTTTGGATTATTATAAAGGACTTCTTGGGTGCAGCGGTAACAGAGAAGCAGCCTTGGACAGCGAGTTTTTGTCAATAATGCCGACACTAGATAAGGAAACCATCGCACGCCTTGAAGAGCCAATATCGGTTGGGGAAATTGAAAGGGCCATTAATGAATTAAGTGAAGGGAAAACGCCCGGCCCGGATGGACTAGGCACAGCTTTTTACAAAGCATTCAAAGATGAGCTGTCGGAACTCCTGTTATGCCTCGTAGCGGAGGCTTACGAGGTAAAGGAAATGCCGCCGTCCTTTGTAGGTCACATATTGTACTCATACCCAAAAGTGAAGATCCAGTGAAGCTCTTGTCAGTGAGTGCTTATCGTCCCATAAGCCTCACTAACACTCATTATAAGGTTTTTATGAAGGTACTCGCCAAGAGACTGCAAAGCGTAATACGGTTAATCGTAGGACCGCACCAAACATGCGGAATTAAGGGCCGAACAATAGGAACCAATATCCACACTGCGAGGAGCATACTTGAGTGTTGCGATGCATGGGACAGCCAAGTAGCAATGTTGCAACTGGACTTGGAAAAGGCTTTTGACCGTGTTATGCATGACGTACTTTTTTCAATATTGAAACATGTAAATGTAGGAGATGTTATTTTAGAAGGGGTGAAGATGTCGTATAGGAATTGTTTTGCTAGCATCGTAATTAACAAGGAAGTCACTGCAAACTTTCAAATTGCAAGGAGTGCCCGTCAGGGTTGCCCGATTTCCCCCTTGTTATTTGCTATCTACTTGGAGCCCTTTTGTTTGAGCATAATCAATAGCGACAAGATACATGGTTTTAGGTTAATGACGGCTGAGGTCAAAGTACTGTCCTACGCAGATGACATCGCTGTTTTTTGTAAAGACAGAGGGAGTATTAGTGAAGCAGTCAGTGTAGCAGACAAGTACTGCAAGTGGTCAGGCAGTGCCTTAAACTGGGATAAGAGTGCAGCTTTTTGGCATGGTACCTGGGACGAAAAGCCTGAATTTTTCGAAAAGGTTAAGTGGAGCTCCGTGCCGACGAAGTACCTCGGTGTGCCACTGCAGAAATATAATGATCCCAGTGAATACTGGAACGACGAGACAGAAAAATTAAGGGAGAAAGCGAACAAGTGGGGAGGAAAAAACCTATCAATATTCGCGAGGTCAACAGTTTGCAACTTATTCTTAGCAGCCAAAATTTGGTATGTACTTCAGGTGCTGTGCATGAACCGCTCAAATGTACAGAAGATACACAGAATTTTTGCCACTTTTGTTTGGGCCTCCACGTGGGAACGCACGAGCCGTACAAATCTTTTCCGGTCAGTGAAAGCCGGTGGGTTGGGATTAGCCCACTTATTTCTAAGGCAGATTGTTTCCAGGTTTATGTTTCTGCGAGATCAGAGCCATCCTTTCTTACGTACTATGTTACAAGTTAGATTATGCTGTTATCTACCCGAATTTGTTGTATCCACTTGTTGTGCTGGGCGTAGCGGCATTCATGGTTATCTCAACGAAGCTGTTTCGGCTTTTAACATACTAAAAGTACGTTTTTCTTTACAGTACCTTGGTGTGGTGACAAAAAGACAATTATATAAAGACCTTATTGATGTAATGCTGCCTGTGCCGATGTATCGTGCGATGTATGAAAAAGGCCAGGGAAAAGACGTTCTTAAAAGGGTTAAAATAATGGTGGTACGGCCATCAGCAAAGACCTTTTTCTTTCAGCTACACACTGGTACACTTCCCGTAAAACCATGGCTGCAGGAAAGGGGCTTATTTGTTCCCTGGTCTGTTAATTGTCTCCTATGCCGCAAACCAGAGAGTGTCGATCACATTTTTTTGGACTGTTTGGATGCTACGTTTCATTGGGACATCCTACAACGAACTTTAAAAAAAGACTTACCTTTGACACCCCATGGAATCCGTTTCCTACCGGTTCACAGTGACAGTGGCATACCGTACGACATGTTTATGCTGTTAAGTATGCACGCTATTTGGAAATCATGCATGGCATTTCGGCATGTTGACGCGAATGCCCGTTCTGTCAGAGAATACTTCATTGAAAGTATAGCTTACATATGAGATGCATACAATGCACGAGAAGAACAGCCGGAATGGCTCCCTGTACTGAATGAACTTGTAGCACTAAAGCGCTTTTAAACAATTTATGCCAAACAAAGTGTGATTGGCGGTTTTAATGCATTGTTAAATACTTCTTGTCAAACTACACCTGTTTTTTTTGTGTATGTACACGATGTACCTCGTTCTGAATAAAGAAAAAAAAAGCGCCTGTCGCTGCAGTCGTGGCCGAGAGGTTAAGGCGATGGACTAGAAATCCATTGGGGTCTCCCCGCACAGGTTCGAATCCTGTCGACTGCGTGTATTCTTTTTTTCTCGCACATTTTTGCAGAGAAACCCGGTCTCGCAGATTTATTTACCACCTCGTGAAGTGCTACTAAAGTTAAGTCCTGTTCGCAAGTGTGAAATGTACTGCCGGCAAAAATGCTCGATGAAACAGAAACTGAAATCGCATTCAGTAGGTGAAACTGGTGCCGGTACGTTTTATAGTGCGCCTGTCGCTGCAGTCGTGGCCGAGAGGTTAAGGCGATGGACTAGAAATCCATTGGGGTCTCCCCGCACAGGTTCGAATCCTGTCGACTGCGTGTATTCTTTTTTTCTCGCACATTTTTGCAGAGAAACCCGGTCTCGCAGATTTATTTACAACCTCGTGAAGTGCTACTAAAGTAAAGTCCTGTTCGCAAGTGTGAAATGTACTGCCGGCAGAAATGCTCGATGAAACAGAAACTGAAATCGCATTCAGTAGGTGAAACTGGTGCCGGTACGTTTTATCGTGCGCCTGTCGCTGCAGTCGTGGCCGAGAGGTTAAGGCGATGGACTAGAAATCCATTGGGGTCTCCCCGCACAGGTTCGAATCCTGTCGACTGCGTGTATTCTTTTTTTCTCGCACATGTTTGCAGAGAAACCCGGTCTCGCAGATTTATTTACAACCTCGTGAAGTGCTACTAAAGTAAAATCCTGTTCGCAAGTGTGAAATGTACTGCCGGCAGAAATGCTCGATGAAACAGAAACTGAAATCGCATTCAGTAGGTGAAACTGGTGCCGCTACGTTTTATCGTGCGCCTGTCGTTGCAGTCGTGGCCGAGAGGTTAAGGCGATGGACTAGAAATCCATTGGGGTCTCCCGGCACAGGTTCGAATCCTGTCGACTGCGTGTATTCTTTTTTTCTCGCACATTTTTGCAGAGAAACCCGGTCTCGCAGATTTATTTACAACCTCGTGAAGTGCTACTAAAGTAAAATCCTGTTCGCAAGTGTGAAATGTACTGCCGGCAGAAATGCTCGATGAAACAGAAATTGAAATCGCATTCAGTAGGTGAAACTGGTGCCGGTACGTTTTATCGTGCGTCTGTCGCTGCAGTCGTGGCCGAGGGATTCCACTTCCGGCCACCGTAGCGTGCGGTTGTGTGATTCATGGGCTCCCAACGAGCAGGTACAGCGGCCCCCCAAAGCCGCGGAAACAGGTCAACGGATATGCCTTGCCAGGACTACCAAATTGTTTTGCCGACCCTGCCCACAGGTACGACCACCACGAACACTTTGTTTCTACACGCAGACCTAAAAGCCAGGCCTTGTAGGGTGGAGCACTTCAGAGATGCGCTCGCGCATATTTCGCTACTATCGGAAGTGGTCGCGCTAGGTGCTTATCAAATGAACCATGTGTGGGCGGTGACTTTTTGCGACGACGAAGCGAAGAAGAAAATGCTGGCAGCAGGAAATTTCACTGTGAAAGACCAACGCTGCGTTGTTGTTGACCCCTGCAACCAGGCAATACGACTCAAGCTGTACTGGTTGTTGCACGGCGTCCCCGATGAAGACGTGCGAACAGCATTGTCTCCGTTTGGGAAAGTCGTTGAGGTCGCCAGAGATAAGTGGCGCGTACAAGGCTGCAACGAGAAGAGTTCCACAACGCGGTCGGTAACCCTCCAGCTCAAAGCAGGCATGAGTATTGAAGACTTACCGCACCAACTTCGAGTGGCTGAGGACTTAGCTCTCGTCCATGTACCTGGCAGAGCACCGCTCTGTCTCCGGTGTCACGGCACCGGCCACATACGACGAGACTGTCGTGTACCGCGCTGTGGCCATTGTCGCCGGTACGGCCAAGATGAATCCACCTGCGTGCGATCCTATGCCTCGGTCACTGGACCGCCCAAAACCAAGACACTTCGGAACACATTATGGACCTAAATGACGCCAAGGAAGCTGCACGAGATCCCGTACCAGAAGACGGCGTCAACACCAAGCCACCGGAAACGCAAGAAAAGAGCAAAGACATCGTGAATAATAAGGAACCCGACCCGATGAAACTCAAGACAGACAAAAAGGCCGATAGTGTAAGTGACCTCAATGTAGCCCCGCCTTCAACAACGACCTGCGACGCCCAGGAAGCTGTCGACGTTGAAATGGCAACAGCTGCGAGCACATCGGCGAAACGGTCACGCGACACGGGCGAAGACGACGTTGGAAACACCAAAGAAATGGGCATCGACGAGCCCCCAGCGAAAACGTTTCCTCTTCGGCGAGGAAGCCTCAAGTTCAAGCCGACAATACCGCCTGACCGGAAACCACCGCCAGCAAATCCCTTGCCTTAGCAGGGGAACTGTTTGTGTGACACAAACTCAAACACCCCGATCACTGATCGGGCACCTTTTCGTAACAAGATGGCTCCAAACACAAGAGAAACCGTGTATTACAGTCCAGCAAAACCCACGCCTCGTTTAGGTGCACTGCCATACTGACCCACAATGTGAGAAGTATGTATACAATTACCAATATACTATGGCTAACAAACTTAATACTCCCTTGCGTATAGCAACAATAAATGTCCGCGGTCTGTCAACGCGCAGGAAACAGTACCAACTGAACCGCCTTCTAACCGAAAATAATCTAGACCTAGTGGCAGTACAAGAGACAAAAATTGAAAGTCAAGAACAAACTGATAAAATGGTCGAAACGTTCAGGTCTACATTTAATATATGTGTGTCTCATGCGGTTGCTGCGTCTGGAGGCTGTTTGATATTATACCGGCATTCAATCGAAATTGTTGAAGAAGTTGTTACCACGTGTGAAAGTGGAAGACTAGTTGTGCTTGATTTTACGTTTTGCGATAGGCTGTGGCGCGCAATATGTGTTTACGCACCAAACAGAGAACAAGAAAGGAAGAATTTTTTTGAAAGTGTACAATTATATGTAAAGTCTAACCGCAATGTTGTTCTGTTGGGAGATTTTAATTGTGTGTGCAGACCAGAAGACAGAAGCAAAAGGTTGCTGTCCAGAGATAAAAGTGCGATATACTTAAATGAGACAGCATACGAATGTGACCTAGAAGACGTAGGAAGTGTGCTTACGTCTAGAAACAACATGAAGTACACCCATTTCCAAGGAGACTGCCACGCAAGACTAGACCGTATCTATGTACCAGTTGAATTTCTGCCGCTTTGTACCAACTATCTCGTACAGTGCGTCAGTTTTAGCGATCATTGTCTAGTAGCGGTTACTATCGGTGAAAAGGAAAAAGCGTGTCGCTTTAACTGGCACACATGGAAGCTTAACGATAAGCTGTTAGAAGATGAACCTTTCCTTCAAAAACTAAAAGAACAGATCGATAACTTACTGAACGATGATTCAGATAACTTTTCGTCCTTATGGGAAATGTTTAAATCTGACGTCAAACTCATGGCAATAGACCGAGCGTGCACACTGCGCAGAAAAGAAAAAGAAAAAGAAAGACAGCTTCGCGATACACTACAATTCCTACTTACCACTGAAAGTTCTAAACCGGGCCTGTTCGAAAAGCAAATAAAAGAAACTAAAAGCAAGCTAGAAGCAGTAGACATTGAAAGATATCGAGGTGCAGTGGTCAGAGCACGCGCCAATCAATTTTGGCTCGGGGAAACGCCCACCAAGCGGGCGTTAGGAGACGAAAAGCGATATGCAGTGAAAAAAGACATTACCGAAATTTGTTATCACAATGAAGTTACCCGAGATAAAAAAAACATCCAAAAAGCCTTCACTGAACGTTTTCGTTGGCTGTTAAATCAAAAACATGAAGATACCAAAGTATTTGAACGTGAATTTTTGCCGCTATTGCCACAACTAGAGAACGAACTATGTGAAGAACTCAAAATGCCAATTACCGTAAACGAAATCGAAAAAGCGATTGAAGACTTAAAACCAAGTAAATCACCTGGGCCAGATGGGTTAGGCGCAACCCTGTACAAGTGTTTTAAAACAGAAATGTCAGTAGCCTTGCATCGCGTCATCAACGAGTGTTTTCAAAGGAAAAGCATGCCTCCATCGTTTAGGACAACGCACGTGGTGTTAATTCCTAAAACCAATGATCCGCTCAAGTTACGCTCCGTTGAGTCATATAGACCAATAAGCCTCACGAATACTGACTACAAAGTATTCATGAAAGTAATAGCTAAGCGACTTCAAAGGGTTATTAAAACACTAGTAGGCCCACACCAGACATGCGGGATTAAGGGAAGAACGATTTTCACCAATATACATGTAGTAAGAAATATATTGGAGTCATGCGATGCTGAAGGAGGCCGAATTGCAATACTCCAGCTAGACCTTGAAAAGGCCTTTGATAGGGTAACCCACGAAATTTTACTACTAATACTTCAACACGTTAATGTAGGTTCCGTTATCCTAGAAGGCGTTAAAATGGCTTATGCAGACTGCACAGCCAAACTGATAATAAACAGACAACTTAGTGAGAGCATTCCAGTGACTGCCAGCTTGCGCCAAGGCTGTCCAACCTCCTCGTTACTATTTGCGCTATATATAGAACCTTTCTGCCAAAAAATTGTTTCATGTCCCACCATCCAAGGCTTTCGCTATTATGACAAAGAAATCAAAGTGCTGGCATACGCGGACGACATTGCCGTGCTATCTACAGACAAAGAAAGTGTACAAAAAGTGGTAAAAGAAACTACATCATTTTGTCAAGCTACGGGGAGTGCTGTAAACTGGGCAAAAAGCCTCGGTATTTGGTATGGAGACTGGCCAACTAAGCCACAACTGTACTGCAATATAGAATGGTCTGACTCGCCAAACGTATACCTCGGCGTCCCATTGCAACACCACAAGGCGCCTATAGCGCACTGGATCGAAGAAACCGAGAGGGTAAAAGAAAAAACTCAGAAATGGGGTGGTCATAAATTCTCAATCTTTTCGAGAGCAAGTGTGTGCAATATATTTTTAATCGCTAAAATTTTTTATGTTCTACAAGTATTATGCATGACAAGAATGTCAGTGCAGAAACTTCACAGAGTGTTTGCAGTTTATATTTGGGGCTCGACTTGGGAGCGCACGAGTCGTTGCAATCTGTTTCAGAGGGTCCAGCATGGGGGACTAGGCCTAACTCACCTTTTTTTGAAACAAGTTGTTTCAAGGTTTATTTATCTCCGCGATCAGAGTAACGCTTTTTTGAGAACAGTGTTACAAGTTCGCCTACGAGACCACCTCGCGGACTATGTTGTGTCAACAAGCATTGTGACAGCTGGCCCACTACCAGGATTTCTACGTGAAATAGTGGCTTCTTATAGAATACTTAAAACACATTTTTCCCTTGAGTATCTGGCGTTAGTTTCAAAGAAAAAGCTATATAAGGATCTAATAGATGTATTTCTACCTCTGCCAGTATATAGATCAAAATACTTATTGGGTTCAGAACGCAATGTGCTTAAAAGAGTGAGAGCCATGCCTGTTCGAAGTTCGAAAAAAACGTTTTTTTTTCAACTACACACAGAAACGCTCCCAGTGAAGTCATGGCTTCAGAGTAAAGGCATTTTTGTTCCCTGGTCAATTAACTGTATATTATGCAGGAAGGCTGAAGCAATAAACCATTGTTTTCTCGACTGCCGCGATGCAACATTTTTATGGGACGTCCTTTAACGTACAATCAAAAAAGATTTCCCGTTATCACCATTTGGCCTACGATTTCTGCCCTGTGACGACACAGGGGGCGTTCCTACTGATATGGTTATGCTGTTATGCATGCATGCCCTGTGGAAGGCTCGCATGGCAGTACGACACGAGGACGTGGATGCACGCTCAGCGCGACACTACTTTGTCGAAAGTGTGATCTACATGAAAGATGTGCTAGAACACGCAGAAGACACCCCTGATTGGTTTACGACATTGGATGAATTGGCCTCACTCAAGGCCTTTTAAACACACATCATGCTTGAGATTAGCTGATGTTTTTACCCTTTGTACTTGTCTTGTTTAACCCTGTTTGATGTAAAACGGTAATAAAGAAAAAAAAAGCAGTCGTGGCCGAGAGGTTAAGGCGATGGACTAGAAATCCATTGGGGTCTCCCCGCACAGGTTCGAATCCTGTCGACTGCGTGTATTCTTTTTTTCTCGCACATTTTTGCAGAGAAACCCGGTCTCGCAGATTTATTTACAACCTCGTGAAGTGCTACTAAAGTAAAATCCTGTTCGCAAGTGTGAAATGTACTGCCGGCAGAAATGCTCGATGAAACAGAAACTGAAATCGCATTCACTAGGTGAAACTGGTGCCGGTACGTTTTATCGAGCGTCTGTCGCTGCAGTCGTGGCCGAGAGGTTGGAGATTCTACTTCCGGCCACCGTAGGGTGCGGACGTGTCTGACATGAGCTCCGTAGGAGCGGCTTCAGCGGCCCAGCAGGGCCGCGGTTCAAGGTTTTTTGCCAACGAGGATCCGGATTACCAGGTACTTCTGCCTCAACTACCGACAGGGCGACTCGTTATTAATACGGTATTTTTACACGCCGATGTACGTGCAAGACCATACAGGGTGGAACATTTCCGTGATATGCTGTCAAGCATGAAATTGCTGACGGACGTGGTTGCCCTGGGGCGTATCGAATGAGTCACGTTTGGGCCGTAACGTTCAAAAGCTGTGACACAATGAAAGAATTCTTACGGGCGAAAGAAGTGAATGTGAAGGACAGCCGGTGCATCGTCATTGACCCCGGCAATCAAGCACTGCACCTGAAGCTACATTGGATGCTGCATACCGTGCCGGATGAAGACATTCGTGAGGCCCTGGCACCCTACGGCCGAGTCACCGACGTGGCGAGGGAAAAGTGGCGTGTGCTCGGCCTTCAGGATAAAGGCTCTTCGACTCGACTGGTCACCCTGGTGCCGAGGAAGGGCCTGGGGGCGGATGACGTACCCCATCTGCTACGCATAGCAGGTGAGGAAGCCCTAGTAGTTATTCCTGGAAGAGCACCACTCTGCCTTCGGTGCCGCAACACAGGACACATCCGGCGCGACTGCCGCGTCCCGCGCTGCGCACGTTGTCGCCGTCACGGCCATGAAGAGTCGCAGTGCGTGAGGACGTACGCAAACGTGGCAGTGCCAACGGCCGCAGAAGAAAACGCTGAACTTCTTATGGATGAAGTGGAAGCTGAGGAAGCCTCAGCCGGAAGCGTCAAGGAGGCGAAAGCCTCTGCGACGGAATCGGCGAAACCGCAGGGACAAACGGCCGGAGCAGCGTGGGCCAGGAACACCTTCAAGACATGTGAACAAGGACTCGACCATCGACGCCCAAAAAAAGGACACAGCGACGAAGACAGCGCCGGACATCTCGGAATCAGCTGGCAGCGAACCTATGGACGTAACCAAGGCTGGAGGCTCGATAGGGAAGAGGACGCGAGAAGAGTCAACGAACGACGGCACGAAGACCGACGCAATGAACAGCGAGGAACCACCGCAAAAGGCGGCGGGAATGCGTCGGTTCTCAATACGGCCCTTGCCGAATATCCCGCCGGACAAGAGAACGGCGGAAACGGCACCTAAGTAGATTGAGAGACTTGTCCCTGCGAAAGCACTCGGGCGCGCCCTCGAGTGCTAACCATTACCGAAGGAATGGCGTGGACAGCGGCTCCTCGAGAAAATGTACGCTGTGGACTGCATTTGTTTTAGAAAACCAGCTGCTCTGGCCGTAATGAACACTTGTTGACATAACTATGAGTAGAGTTAACGGTGGTACGTGTGATTATGTACTGTTATGTGTTGTGTTTAATTCCTTCAAGTATTAGCAATGAATTTGGAGAGGGGAATTAGAGTTGCTACTATTAATGTGCGCGGCCTCGCAGCAAGGCGGAGGCAGTACCAGCTGAGCCGTCTATGCGTTGAAAAGGACCTTGATATTATCGCCATACAAGAGACGAAAGTTGAAAGTGAGGAGCAAACAAACAAAATGGTAATGCCCTTTAAAACATATTACAACGTATGCATCTGTCACCCTGTCGGCACGTCTGGTGGCTGCGCTGTCTTGGTTCGAAGAGGCATTGGTATAAGTGAAGAGGCCGTCACTGTGAACGAAAACGGAAGACTGATAGTCCTCGACTTTCATTTTAGCGGATCACAATGGAGGCTTATCTGTTTGTATGCGCCAAATGACATAAACGAAAGGGAAGTTTTCTTCACGGATGTCGAACGGTACCTTCAATGCGACAGACAGATCATTTTTCTGGGTGATTTTAACTGTGTGTGTTATGCAGAAGATCGCGCTAAACGTACTACCACTCGTGACAAGAGTGCAGTGTTCTTAAACGCTTTAATAAGCGATTACAACCTAGAAGATGTAGGTCGCCTTATGGCCAGTACATTGCAGCCGCGATTTACGCATTATCAGCGAGATAGCCAGGCAAGACTCGACATAGCCTATATATCGTTAGATCTAGTGCCTTTTTGCGATAGCTATGTTGTACAGCCGGTGTCTTTTAGCGACCACAGCATAGTATGGTTTACACTGGGTACCAAGCACAAAAAACTGCGGTTTGATTGGGCGATGTGGAAGTTTAACGAAAAACACCTGGGCGATGAGAAGTTTGTGAATGATGTTACCAGCCAGATTAGAAACTTGTTAAGAAATAGGTTTTTACATTACGCGGAAGCATGGGAAGACTTTAAGGTCCACGTGAAGATGGCTGCAATTGAGATAGGCACCACTAGACGCTATAATGAAAAAATGAGAGAAAACGAGCTCCAGAAGGAACTCAATTTCCTTATTTCAATGGATAGTGCGCAGCCGGGAAAGTATCGCGAAGGAATTAGAAAAATTAAAAGCGAGATGGAAGCCATTGACAGAGAAAAATATAGAGCAGCGGTTATTAGGGCACGTGCGGAAAGACTATGGACTGATGGAACGCCGAACAAACGCGCTCTTGCTGATGAAAAGCGGTATGCGAGAAAAAATGAGATAGGACAGATTACTTATCGTGATGATGTTACTTCTGACAAGAATATGATAGAACAGGCCTTCATAGAACATTACCGCCAATTGTTCGGGGTCCCAATCCATGCGGGAGATGAATGTGAAGCACGGTTTTTAAATTTCATGCCACGTGTCGATGACGAGGTGAAAGCTAGTCTGGAGGAACCGATAAGCGTGCGGGAAATAGAACGCGCAATCAAAGAACTTCCTGCAGGCAAGTCGCCAGGTCCCGATGGATTAGGAGCTGCTTTCTACAAGGCATTTGCACCTTGGCTTGCTAAAGTATTGCAGCATGTATACGCGGAGGCATACGAAAAGCAACGGGTGCCGCCGTCTTTCAGGAGTGCGCACATGGTTTTAATACCTAAAACAGATGACCACAAGACGCTCTTATCGGTGAGTGGTTACAGGCCAATCAGCCTTACAAATACCGATTACAAGATATTCATGAAGGTGTTGGCAAAGAGACTTCAAGCAGTCGTAACTGAACTAGTCGGCCCGCACCAAACTTGCGGCATTAAAGGTCGCACGATTGCTACAAACACACACGTAGCACGAAGTGTTCTGGAGTGTTGCGATGCTTTCGCTGGACGCGTTGCTTTGTTGCAGCTTGACCTGGCGAAAGCCTTCGACCGCGTGTCCCACGATGTTCTTTTTCTTATTTTAGAGTACGTGAATGTTGGAAAAATAATTTTAGATGGCGTGAGAATGGCCTATGACCAATGTACTACACAGATTATAATTAACAAGTCTCTCAGCGCAAAGCTTTCAGTGATGTCTTCCCTCAGACAAGGGTGTCCTTTAAGCCCATTGCTTTTCGCGCTATATCTTGAGCCCTTTTGTTTAGCAGTGATGCGCAGTGAAAACATCCGAGGTTTCAAATTACAACGTGCTGAAGTTAAAATACTGGCATACGCTGACGACATCGCGGTTTTCTGCGAGGATCGCGACAGCGTTCTTGAAGCTGTAAGCCTCGTAAAGACATACTGTGAGCAATCTGGAGCTCAGATAAACTGGGAGAAGAGCCTCGGGATTTGGCACGGTCACTGGGACAATACACCGGCTCATTTTGCAAACGTCCGGTGGTCAACAACGCCGGCTAAGTACTTGGGTGTGCCCCTCGAGCACAATAAGGACAGTAAGCAGTATTGGTGTGACGAGACAGAGAGAATGAGGGAAAAAACAAAAGCTTGGCAGGGGCGCGATTTATCAATGTTTGGACGCGCTACCGTGTGTAATATTTTCTTAATGGCGAAAGTGTGGTACGTCTTGCAAATCCTATCTATGTGTCGTTCAAATGTGCAAAAAATGCACCGTGTTTTTGCCGTATTCATATGGGCTTCAAGTTGGGAGAGGGCAAGCAGAACCAATTTGTTTCGTTCCGTCCGCAGTGGTGGGCTAGGTCTGTCACATTTCTTTATCAGACAGATTGTGTCTCGTTTTCTTTTTTTGCGTGAGCAGACAAACGATTTTCTGCGCACAGTGATTCAAGTTAGATTGGGGAAAGCACTGCCGCAATTTCTTGTAACTTCCGCAGATATGGCGGGAGGAAGCGTCACTGGCTATTTGCGTGAAGTGGTTGATTCTTTCCGTTTTTTATACACTCGCTTTTCAATGGAGTATTTGTGTTCTGTGACAAGAAAAACACTGTACAGAGATTTAGTTGATTCAATGTTGCCGATTCCTTTGTACAGATCTGTAAACTGGGGAGGCCACGGAGACGATGTATTGAAACGGGTTAAAAAGATGCCAATTAGACCTTCTCAAAAAACGTTTTTCTTCAAGCTACATACAAACACGCTACCCGTAAAAACATGGCTGGATGAAAAAGGCATAGATGTTCCATGGACTGTTAACTGCTTACTTTGCAACAAACCAGAAACCATCGAACATGCTTTCATCGACTGCTGGGATGCAATCTTCCACTGGGACGTCTTACAGCGGACCCTTAAAAAAGAACTACCGATTACGCCTTTGGGAATTCGTTTTTTACCAACAGATAATGCAGGGGGAGTTCCGTACGATATGTTTATGCTCCTTGGCCTCCACAGTCTGTGGAAAACGAGAATGGCAGTTAGACATGTTGATGTGGATGCCCGTTCGACGAGAGTCAACTTCATCGAAAGTATTGCGTATATTCGGGAAATATATCGTGCGCAGAGTAAACCACCCGTGTGGGTGGAGATTCTTGATGAATTAGTGAAACTTAAGAGA
>NW_023614448.1:0-40001 GCF_013339695.2 Rhipicephalus sanguineus
GTCACTGCTGCCATGCCCAACGTTGCCCGCTTTTACTGCGCGGCCGCCGACACTAGTAGCAGCCGAGCGGAAGTAGCGGGACCCACAGTAGCAACAACGGCGCTGCGGCAAAGACTTGCTCGGATGGGCACATTCAAAGCCGTCACCAAGTTGCGGTTGGTCTCGTAATCCTCAGTACGAAAGTGCAGCGAGCACACACGCAGAGGTTTTGACTGTTTAGCACACTGGCGCAATGGCATGACACTAAGCCACTTCAAGCGTAAGGGTTCATTCCGCGGCACCCAGTGAAAAGACACACCGGTTTCCTTGCTGCAGCACTGGCGTTGTGCACCATTCGGGCATCCGGCAATATCACACGCATGCGGCATTTTGTCGAACTTTTTGTCAGAGCGACCTTCACGAGCGCGCAAAACACGCACGGCAGTACGCGATCCCGAAACTACCACTGAGACGGGCGAGGCGCAGTTCGGCGAAAACGGAACCTTTGAACCACGCGCGCCGTTCCCCATGGCAACGCCACGGAGGTTTTGTTTTCCATGAATCAAGCGGAAACGAACAAACAGCATTTTATTACGTCTTTTGATGCTCGGAATGTTCTTTTTTTACTGCTGCTAGTTTGATTACTAGTGATTTATTGTAGGCCGACTTCCCTACGTCATCGGGATCACTTCGAAAATGTCCCACTCGTGGCGCTCGTCATGTGATACATTTAGCTTAATTTCTCGGTAAGTAGGGCACTGCTGTTGATAATATTGCCGTTTTAGAAGTTGCCATACATTGGGCTTTCACTCTAACATAAATTGTTATTTGCCTTTAGTGTCCCTTTAATAAAGGTGTGTCATGTTCCATTTTTTCCATTTCTTAAAAGATGCAGGTCGACCTATGCTCAAATAATCATTTTTTTTTACTTTTCATACAGCGCAATACATAGGGATCGACCTATATTTGTGCTCGATCTACACTTGAACCTCGATATAACGAATTATCAGTTACAACGAAGTAATTGAAGAATACTCTTGTCATAGATGCAGTGTTACAAAAAAAAAAATGTTTATAACGAACTTTCGGATATAACGAAGTTATTCTCGTGGCAGATGTGACTTTGTTATAATGAGGTTTCAGTGTATTCTCGAGTAAATACAATAGCTGGTATCACATTGCGTGGAAAGCGGCTTGGGCATTGACGACAACAGTTGTTTTTCTTTTAATGTCCCTTGTCTGCACCGTCTGTTATGCTTACTGTAAAGAGCTCTTTAACATCCCAATACGCAGTAAGCAATCATTTACTGTGCACTGCCAGCTGCGCGAATCATTTATTCACCTGTGGTGGATAGCTGGCTTTCTCGTACAGTGGACTGGCCTGAAAGACGTCGGCCGGATCCATGGTCGCGGGGTATCCCACCGAGAAGTCGAGGAAGTGGCCGTGGGAATCGCACAAGGCCTGTAGTAACAACAAGGCAGGTAAGGGAGGAACAGGTTGTGCTACGTGTGAATCAACAGAAAAATCTTGACAGAAGAGCATTCCACAAAAGGGTGGGATAAAACAACAAAGTTATGTAACATTGTTAACGTCCTACTGTTACTGATACTTTGCAGCTCACTAGGCCATTGCATCGTGTTGGCACACGACGCAATCCACAAAAGAAGTGATAGTGGAGACGACATTGAACTTGTGAACCACTGAGAAGCAGTGCGCATGCCATGTACATGGCCAGGAGGAAAAGTCCCCGGTGCCAAAACTACTGAAGTAGAAAAGGCCCTCTTGTGCGTGGACACTGTGGAAAGCATTGCTGTGAAAAGCCACCAGACGAAGGTCACATCCTGATTCAAATAAATGTTAATGCAGGACTTTGTTCCGTTGTAATTTCACCTTGTTATGTTTCAGACCTGTTTGTCTCAAATGTCGCAAGGACACGAGTAAGGATGACTTTGTTTATAGTGGGTTTGAAGAGTAGAATAACACGATTTTGTATCTAGGCATGAGCGAGACTGCCACAGAGCTCATCTTGTGCGTGAAGTGCTCTTGTGCTTTTAGTTTGTCTACGCTTTTATGTCGTGTCATTTATCAACAACCATGCAACTTCAGCAAGCCAACACTTGCAAAAGTAATTTTTTGCATTGTGTTCTTTTTTTTAAGGTTAAATTTTTCCCGCAAAGCCATCTGCTCTGCATTTCTACACTGAAGTCCCAGTAGCGTCAGCCTTTCTCACCTGTACAAGGACGGAGGTCTCGCCCAATGCCGTTGTGATGCGGCAAGTGTCGATGACTCCCGCAGCAGCGCCGAAGCTTTCGCTGGAGCACAGCGCCGAAAAACCCTCGGTCACGGCGCGCAACTTTGCCTCGGTCTGGGGTGGCTGGATCAGCATGCTCAGCTGGTTGGCAAAGTTGTTCACGTAGCGGTACACCACGCCATGAATAGTTGAGCGCGGTATTCCAAAGGTGTCTGCACACAACCAAGACAGTGCCGTTTCATGCATGGGCAACCAATGAATTGCTATCGACAGTTGGCGGTTCATGATGCCATATATAGCGGCATACTAAACGCTGCTACATGTATGGAAAACTTGGGAACGTTTATGGAGGAAAAACAATGTTAGGAAATTTTATTCTTTGTCATGACATCACGATAACTCTGACAATTTTAGATGAGCTGTAGTGTTAGAGTAGAATATCTCGTAAGGATGTCCCAATTTTTGCGATTGATAAGTGCTGTAGGTATTTTTACGTACATATTAGTATTAAGTGTCAAAGTTTCTACTACTTCACAAATGTGTGTTGATAACTCCTTTAAATGTTTAACTCCCAAGATTTTTCCCGGAAAGCTGCTAAAAATGTCATTTTTTTAGTCCCTTGAGTTTGCACAAAGTCCACTTATTGAAAAAAAAAAAAACACTAATTCTTTCTACCCAACATAGAATATTCAATAAAAAACCATGTTCTAAGAAAGACAGTATTTCATACAAAATATAAGCTTCTTTCCAATTAGATACAATTTTAGCAGGCAGCAGCATTTCAACCTCAAAGGTGGATGTGTACAAGCCTGCACCAGTGAGCGCATGTCCTAGACTGATGCCATAAGCTGAACGGTAGATGACCCCACTGTCAGAGTACATCACTGAGCCCATGAGAGGGACCACTGTGTCACTCGCAGAGGCAATCAATCGGCCACTACGCTTTAATCATCTGGGTCGGGCCTCTCCTGCCTTCTCAAGTTGTATCTGACCATAGTAATATTCAAGAGTGCTCATATTGAGCAGTAGCGATAGTGATTAAGGTAAAGTTGCAGGCTTTTATGTGCCAAAATGAAGATAAGTACAGGGGGACTCCGTGAGAAACATGTATGACCCATTCGAGTCTATTAAAGCAATGACAACATCTACAGTTGGTCACACCTAAGAGTGCATGTAGGCTCTGCCCACAGCTGCTGCTGTCACACCCAGAGAAAATTTGCATGGAAGGCCCATCGTTTTGCATTTTCTCATTTTCATGAGGTGAATCGCGTTTCACGTATTTAACGTAGGCAATTTCGCTATACAGACACGTTTGTGTCGCTGGTTTTCGGTGGAAAAAACTTGAACTTCCTGGCAAATTTCAGCAAAGATTTTGATATCACCTCTTGAGGAAACGTAATCTCTTAAGATGCGGTAATGTATCTTACCTGTCCTTGTGGAGGCTTACAAAGAGGGTTCAACTTAAGTTGAGGACGACGCAGCGAGCAATTGAAAGGAAAATGATAGGTGTAACCTTATGGGACAAGAAGAGAGCAGAGTGGGTCAGGGACCAAACGGGTGTTAAGGACATCTTAGTCGAAATCAAGAAGAATAAATGGATACGGGCAGGCCATGTAGCGCATAGGCAAGTTAACCACTGGTCATTAAGAGTAACAGACTGGATTCCAAGAGAAGGCAAACGTGCGAGGGGGAGACAGAAGGTTAGAAGGGCAGACGAGATTAAGAATTTCGTGGGGATAATGTGGCCGCTGCAAACACAGGACCGGGTTGATTGCTGGAACATGGAAGAAGCCTTTGCCCTGCAGTGGGCACAGTCAGGCTGACAGTCAATCTTTTAAGTAGGGACAATGAACTTCTAATTAATAATATGACCAGCATTTACATTAGCAGCAAAAAAAAAACTTTGTATGTTTCACCTGGAAACCACCTAGCATCACTCTCTTGCACAGATGAATGGCAGGTACACTGCAGTTCTGGGGGCAGAGCTTATATTTTTTTTGTAGGCTGGCTGTAACCAACTATAGTCACCTGCGACTCAAAACTGGTAGGATGAGCACAGTTCAGGGTTATAAAAGGTTGAGTGAAAAGCAGCGACTGACTGGCAATGGCTCGGTACGACGTCCCCATGGCGAGCCAGTGGAGGAAGATGAGCAGCTCGAGCTCGCGTGCCCAGCCCGACACCCGAGGCCGCGTGAAGATGGACGAGATGCGCCGGAAGGTGCCGCGGCTGATGCGGAAGTGGCGCTCGAAGGCCAGCGTCTCATCATGCAGGTAGTCCAGCAGAAGGGTGCGCACAGCCGGACAGCAGTTGACCGGCACACGTGGTAGAGAGGTCGGTTTCTCCTGCATGACAATGTGTCCCGTTTTAGACGGCGGTATTTATTTGCTTGCTGATGACGACGCATTCCGATGAGAACACAATGCCATGAACACTGGTGTGTTCCACACCTGCACAAAGATTATAGATTTGAAACGCTTAGTTATACGTTACGATGTATCTTAAATGAGTTCAAAATAACGCGAAAAAATATAACCACCAATTCTTTCTCTATTAAAAACATACGATAACTATTTTTATGACACAATGCAATATTCGTACTAACAGACTGGTCGTGCAAACACGGACACAACAGAGAAGTCGAGACACCACAAATGCGGTCTGCGGCGTTTGTGGTGTCTTAAGTGCTCTGTTGTGTCTGTGTTTGCACGACCAGTCTCCTTAATGTGAATACTTACCACTAGCTCAACTCTCTGTTATTCAATGCAATATAGCTTGAAATAGTGCCATTTTTTTAACAGTTAAAAATGTACCAAACATAAATGCCTCATGGTGTTGTTGTATTATAACTTTGTCATTGCAATGTGTTGCTTATCAATGCTTATCCCGATGACACTGTAATTATGTGTCTGATCAGTGTACATTATACCCTGCACTGCTATGCACACAAGAGATATGGGAGCTTTGTCAAGCTGCTTTCTAATGGCTTTTACTCCCATATGTCTCAAATATGTATGTAAACATGCTTGTTGGAAATAAACTAAGCTAGGCCACTTCCATTCACATTGTGTAATGGGGTCAGGTGCTGATTTCTGACCAAAATAAACATGAAACAGAAGGGAAAAAAGTAAACAAACGAAAATAAGGAAATAAACCGTAGGAAAGTAAAAAAAAATCACTTATCAAAAAAAAAAAAGAAAAACTCTGGCCAAGCACTCCGAACAGATGGTTAACCAGCAAAGCTGAAATGTGCCGACAACTCGGTGTTTGTCCCTCGGTTATTTCTTATGTCTATCCAGAAATCTCAATTGGTGCTTGTTGCCCGTCTTTTCCCTTCTTCATTGTGAGTAGAACAGTGGTGAAAGAATTTCTGTTTAGTTTTTTGTTTACGTATGAAAAACATGGGAAGGTAGGTTATGTTAGAGCTGGCTTTGCCCAATTTTTGTGGCACACAGAAGGACGAGGTTTAGTTCTGCCTAGCCATATATAGCTGCCCTGTAAAAGATCAGAAATAGAATGCAGCAGCCAATACATTAAAGACAGAAAAGATAAGCAACACTGCCATGATTCAATTTCAATCCTGAATGAGTAGTTCACAACTCAGTTCAATTCAATCGCAACTTAACCCAATGACTGAGCTGCGATTGAACTGCATTGCAAAGGGGAGTGCTTCAAAAATTCAGTGAAATTTGGGACTTGCAACATTAGCAAGAACTTGGTTACAAAATATGGAAGCATAAAATAACACAAAATAGCAAGAGTTTGTTAACCTAGATAAGTTACAAATGGCAGAACGAAACGTTAATAATTGCAGAAGCAACGGAGGCCAGGTTATTTCATTCTTGGCACATGTGGTGAACGGAGATATTTGAAGAAGCTTTCGTTTTGCATGCTTTTATGCCTACTTCATTTCAGTAATCAAGTCACAGGGTGAGGATGTGTATCAAGGCGGAATGAGGAGGTGATTTCATGGTGCCTGACAATGAAAAATTTGAATGTAGAGGCATAGTTGCGTGACTTTTTGTCGTGCTGAGATTGGCTTTACGACAAAGCGTGCGACACGCTGGATTGTTTGCGTAAGGTTTGTTCTGCTACTAAGAACATGAGGAGCCTAGTCGATGTCAATGACGACGGCCCGTGTGCTTACATTTAGGTGCACGTCAAAGAACCCCAGGTGGTCAAAATTTCTGAAGCCTTGCACTATGATGACTCTCATAATGATGTTGTGGTTTTGGGACGTAAAACCCCGAGAATTGTCAAGGTGAATCACGGGATGGCAGCAAGAGTAGCTGCGGGCAATAGCTTATGACGAACAAATTCCTGGTGACATGAACCTAACCTATTTTGATGCGACTTAATACACACAATACCTAAAGAGCAATGCTTTATCTATTGTCTCCCTCTTGTAGAGGCAAAGCGCCTGTTGTTTCACACCGTGGTTGCAAGGAAAAATTAGGAGAGAACTTAGCACAACAGCTGAGACTAAAGCTATGAAGCAGCCCAATACGTGATAGCAACTTCAAAGCGCGCAGTCACAGCTACGGCGGTGAAACCGAACCAACATTCTAGGCCAATACAACTTATTACGGAGGTTGCGCGTAGTGCCATTACCACCATGCGAGAAAAACAAAAACAAACACAACCAAAGGAATGTTTCCCCTGTGAGTTTCGCGTGCCAAGGCTGACTTGCAAGACGTAACACTATCTCCTAGTTTACTTGTTCCACCGTATTTCACAAACGCCGCGCTTCCTAAGGCGCGCTAAACCTTCCCACGCTTATTTTAGACTTGATAGTTGGCTAATCAAACTAGTTAGGGCGAAGATGGGACCAACAACTGAGCGGACTGACGCTGCCATAGCCTGACAGTTGTCTCTCTCGTTCATTTGCGGCTTTGTAGCGCAGGTGGTCCTTTCAAACAAGGAAAACCTTCTTAGTGCTCCAAAAATTTGAAATAAATGAAGGTGGTTACATGGGACGCGCTCTCTCCTATCACGTCACTTTTCTTTTTCCAACTTTTCGTGCTCTAAAATTATTTTTCCTAGTCTGAAACATGGACAACCAGAAGGACGAAGCTGCCACCCTGTTTCTAGTTTCTACTAGGCGACTAGTTTCTAGCTTCAAGTCGATGCATGCACAATCAATAACGTCCACGTATTCAACGTTGGAACCAGAGTCATCACCCTTTTCTTTTGCCGGATCGCAGCCAGAGCGTGCAGCAGCTTGCGCTGTCGCTGCACCAACTGTAGCAGAGTGTTCAGTTTGCACATGTAGTCGTTCACCATTATGCTGAGCACAGCTACGACGGCTTTGAGTTTTCGCGGTTCGATTTCGGCGGTAGCCGCCATCTCCGGCGCCTCCGTGGGCTGCGCGGTCGAAACCGTCTCTTCGCTTATCATCTTGCGGCCGGTCAAACGACGCACTGTCGTCCGTCAGCGACGACCGCAGGATGCTTCGCCGTGTCAGTCGACGACAGTCTCGACGAGACGCTGGTGGCAACGCATGTCCGCGAAAACACTCGAGGCGCACACGCGAACGCCAACCGCTCCGTGAAGGACGCCATGTAACACTTGATGCCGATGTCAATGGAGAAAATGGGCAGGTTTGATAGCGATGGCGATCAATTTATGCCCCAGCAAGACTCGTTTTCGCATTCATTTCGCTCTTTTCTAACGTGATAATTTCCTAATATACCCAAGCAACTACAAGATCCCTCAGGAATTCAATATATATCTGTTCGGCTGTAAATAGATATCCCGTGGAGGATCCGGTAATCTCCGCTGGAGTTCAACTGGAGGTCCGACAGATGTTGAAGAAATCATTTTTGCAGATTACGTATGTTGTGCCTGAATGTACACTGCTCTCAGATTGAAACACGGCAGACACCAAGCACAAAGCAACACTCAATAAGGAATAACACGCGCCAGGAAGGAAGTCTACGTGTATGTTCCTTACTCGAGCATTCCTTAACTTTGTTCAGATGCCAAGTTAAAGGGGGTACTGACACGAATATTTTCAGTTTTGTTTTTTTTGCGGTCAAATGAAAGGGTCAAGCCCTCAAGAGCCTAGAAAATGCAGTGCTAAGCGCGAGCGCGCCTGGAGGAAAAGTCATTACAGTATGTTTTTAAAAGCTAGTTTCGGTTCCTACTGTACCCTGACGTCACAACACGGTATGAGCTTCTCATCACGTGCTCGCACAATATAAAGTGACGTTTCCACGGCCGTTCCGCACCGTCACTGTAGCACTAGAGTGTACTAGGAATGGGGGAGTGGGTCCACTGGGGCCGGCGGGCAAGCGGCGAGGGTTGTGTGGTGAAGCAAAAACGGCGGAAATTGGTGGCGCTGCAGTCGCCTTCTCCTGAAGCTGACGTCAGCTCCGGCGGAGCGCGGTTCGGGCCGCACGACGCGCTGGCGGGGACGCTGAGCGCTCGATGTTGTCGTCTGCTCGACGCGCCGTCGTCTGTTCGATGCACCGTCGTTCGTGCGCTGTTTTCACTATTTGTCTTCTGGTTCTTTTTTTTACACATTGTTAGAGACAAAAACAAGTGAAATGAAATAAAATGCATGTTTTTTCCGTGAACGCGTAGGTTTGTAGTTCCCTTTCAGCAAAGCCGTCTGGACAAAGAATACGCGGCAGACGGCACGTTTGCGTGCGCACATATGTGTCTGCTGGTTGCTTTGCGGAGTGTCCCAAGTTGCTTCAAAAGATGAGAGGATGAGCACGTCTAGGCGTAGAAATTACTGTTGTGTCGTGAACTGCCAAACCGGATACAGCAGAGTTAAAAACCGGCCCAAGCTCTCACTCTTTGGAGTACCTCGAGACGAAGAAAGACGCCGGCTATGGGACCAGAATCTCAACCGCGCTGATCGGCCCTTGCAAGTCACCGATGCCATTTGCGAGCTGCACTTCGAGCAAAAGTACATACTGAGGCATTAGGCACATGTTATCGAAGGCCGAGAAGTATATATAGAGCGTGGAAAGCCGGAGCTTCGCAGTGATGCTGTACCCACAATTTTACCTCATCTCCTGGAGTGTCCTGACGAGCAGCCCACACCGGAGCAGTCAACGAAGAAGAGAGCGGCTTCACCACCAACCTGTGAAGACAAGCCGTCAAAAAGAACTGTGCTGCTGTCAGTTGAACCGCAACTGAGATTTGAGGATTGCGAAAGTGCGAGGCAAAGCGACAACGCATTTGAACTTGGAGACGTTGTCCGGCCAAACGACCACTGGGCAATGCACAAGTTTTGTCATTACGACGGAATCGCTTATGTTTCGGCCTCCCTAAGTCGTGAACTTGTAAGCATCGAGAAGACCGTGCTCATGAATTACGGTACCGATCGCAGTGAAGTGATTTGTCGGACATATGTTCGGAAGACACTGGTCTCCGAAAAGGTCGCCTATAACCTTGAAGATGCCAAACAAGTCCTCGACTGCGCAGAATCTCTTCACCCTTGCAGAGGGGCAGGTAGAGCGAGAGACTTCACCTATGACGTTCTTACGAAGAAACTGGAGCAGCAAATCTCTCATTCCGACGGCCTTGTCTTCAGTGTCACGTGCAAAGGAGCGGTTAAACAACAAGGTGAGTGCGCGCAAACGTTTATTGAGACGTCACTTATATATTGTACAATTAATCAATGAGTAACCTGTTTAATGCTAGAAAATTTATGTGACCCCTAATTTTTCCAGTACGCATTAACATATACTAAAGAATAGTTTGCCTACAGAAAGTGAAAGTGCATGAATTGCGTTTCAAGCATGCATGGTAGAAAACTACAAGCTCTTCATTCTTTTTTTTTTTCTCGTATACTTCCAGGTTCTTCATGCATTTCATGCAAGTACGTGAGGAAGATAATACTCACAAGAAAAAGCTACCTGAAACGAAAGGAACGAAGAAACCCAGTCTCCGCCAAACTGCGGGTCCTGAGCCAGAGGAACAAGCGAATGGCGGCAAGGCTGTTGGACATTGCTGGTCGTGTCGAAGAGATGAGGGCAAAGAATGCGAATGTCGCGGATGAAACACTAGAGGAAAAAATATCGTCACTACCGCGAAAGCAGCAGGCAAGTGTTCGCGCTTGCTTTCAAGCTGCCAAACAAACCAGCAAGAAGGGCATGCGCTACAATCAGGAGTGGATCCTCGAGTGTTTACTCATGAAACTAAAAAGTCCCAGGCTATATCAGCACATCAGAAAGAACGAAATTCTCGTGATGCCCAGCAACACTACTTTGAAAAGATACTTGAGGTCATACCAGTCAGCATTCGGCTTTAATGCAGCAGTAATGAACACTCTAAAGAAAAAAACCGCGAGCATGTCAGACCTCGAAAGACATGGCGGATTACTGGTGGACGAAATGAAATTGTCAGAACACTTCAGTGTGACGGCGTCTGGCCAGATTCAAGGCTTCGTGGACCTTGGAGAATTTACGAAGCCCGAGGACAAGTACCAGCAATGTGATCACGGCATGGTCATCATGTTTGTGCCTTTCGCAGGGAGATGGAGCCAAATTGTTGGCGTTTTTGCGACAAAAGGAAATGTGAGAGGAGACATTTTATTGAAAATTCTCATGGAAGCTACCATCCTCGTGGAACAGGCGGGCTTGTTCGTCGACCACATCACTTGTGACGGAGCCCCCTGGAACCGAAAGATGTGGAAGCTAGCGGGAGTGTCGGCGTCATCGAAGGAAAGAAACGGCGCCATACAGCATCCTGTCGACGAGATGCGGAAATTGCACTTTATCTCCGATTTCCCGCATCTGCTAAAATGCCTCAGGAATGGTCTTCTCCAGAAATGCTTTGCAACACCAGAGGGATTGGTACGTATGGATCCATGGTAGACATTTTACAAAGATTGTGTTTCTCGCATACATTGCATTACCTCAACTTATATTTCTAGGTGTCCGTGCATCCAGTTCGGGAGGCGTACCTACGGGACAGAAGTGTTCGGACACTGAAAGTTATGCCCAATTTGACCGAGACGCATCTGGAACCAAACTCCTTTGAGAAGATGATAACCACTTTCGCCTTCCAACTATTCGGTCCATATGTCCTACGGGGCCTGGCCTTCTACAAGGAGGACATCGAGAGAACGTGTGGCAGCATCGAGGCAACTCAGCTGTTCTTCTCGTGAGTCGCGCTTGCGTTCCAAATGAATTAAGTATAATCGTAAACATCTCAAACGCATGATGAGCGCCTTTCTGACATACGTTCCTTTTGTTTATTTTGCAGGAAGATCCAGCGACTGATCACCGTGATGACTTCCAGGTTTCGTGCCGAAGCACTGAGACCAGCTTCCACAGATGCGGCATTTCTGTCCGATTTTCTGGACTTCCTGAATGACTGGGAATCATTCAGTGACAACAAGCGGCACTTTCTCAGCGAGTCCACTGCTATAGGTTTTAGGGTCACTATAGCAAATACCCTTTCATTGCTGAAGTACCTGACAGAAAGGGTTGGTTTCAAATATCTCATGACATCTCGACTTAGCACCGATCCCGTGGAACACTTCTTCGGCATCGTTCGCCAGTCAAGTGGCTGCAACGCGCACCCCTCTCCGGATGAGTTTCTAATAACCGTCAACTGCTTGTCCTTTTATAACTTGGCGCACAGTGTGGACAGTGCAAACGCAAACCCTGACATGATAAACGCTCTTGTCACCGTGCATGACAGACAGGGTCTAAAGGTCACACACAAAAAAATTGATGATCTTATATCACAGGGGAAACTAGACGAGGTCGAAAGCACGATTGCCACAATGCCAGAAAAGCTTGCTGACCACATCGATGTGACTTTGGAGAAGAGTGACTCGAGACTCATTTACTACACAGCAGGGTACGTGGCTAGGAAGTGTGTATTGAAGTTGGCATGCGTACAATGCAAAGAAGTGCATCTGTTTGAGAAAGCTGTCGCGGTTGCTGAACAGCTCCCTTCGCAATTCACGGAGCAATGCGACTGGGGTGGACTTCTGTATCCCTCCCGACAGCTGTACGATTTCATTGCCGCACTTGAAAACTTGTTTACTGAATGTTTCAGTGTTTCGATGTTGCACACAGAGAGCATCTCTGACATTCTTTCATTGGTGAAAACTAATTTTCTGAACTCGAAAGCTGTCGGCTGTCCAGATCACAAAGATGCAGTGAGCACGAAGCTCGTTTCGTTCTACGTGCTCACTCGCCTTCACTTCTTAGTGAAGGGAATGAACAGGGAAAACGCTTCGAAACGAGCGAGAGCAAAACACTTAAAGCTTAGCAGGACAACATAGAGCCTGACGTTCCTCGAGCAACGGTGTCGATGCCTTCCGATGATATTTTCGATGTTTTTTTATATTTCTGCGAAGAGCTCGCGCAGTCAATCTAAAATAAAATATTTTACGTATTTCACTTCTCTTATTGGTGTCTCTCAGACTCTTACCATACATCCATAGGTGAGAACACGTTCATGTTTCGAACAAATGTTTGCATGGACACGTACCGCATACACGAAAATAAAAGGTAAAATATAACATATTTCATTAATACCTACAACGTATACCAGCACTAGATGCCGAAAGAAAACCTATCACAAAGCCACTGCGACGGACGCGCGTCCGCCGCTATAAGTAATTTCTTACGAATAGCACAGTTGCCGGCCGATGTGACTAAACTTAATTTGTTTACACCCTTACGCACGTATTGATACCAAGCGCAACAGGACTGGTTTAGTGTTTCAATAATATCACGCGTCCCTTACGAACAGCTGCAAATTTGCAGAAGGGTTCGCATATTAGCTTTATTGCTCATGATAACAGCTGGTAACTTTAGTCTTGCCTCATATTTAATTTGCTGCAGTGAGTCTAAATTTGCGCCAAATGTAAACTTAATTATCATATATCACAGTTATCTTAACATTCTTAAAAGCGTCGCAGTTAATGCTCATATTACACTTTCGATGCGTGCGTTTTCGCAAAAGCCAAATTCAACTAACGCTCTTGAATGTAAGCAATTACCGCGGAAGTCACGGTACTTGCGTGCGTGACTACCTATACGAGCAGGGCGTTTCGCGATAAAAACATTTCGATTTCGTTGAGCTGGCGCGGAAACGCGGTGCGACGCCGTTCACGACCACGCACGCACGAACGCAGCAACAACGCTGCGAGATTGCGCCCGACGCGCGAGCAGCACGCGAACCGCGCGAACTACCAGACTGCCGCCCGCCGCGAACCGCACGGCAAAGCGGGCTTGTAACCATGGCAACCACGGCCAGGTCTTCAGGTGAAGGCGACGGTGGCGCCACCTGGATTTTCCGAAAAAAACGCCTCAGCGTGGAGCCTTGAGTGGACCCACTCCCCCATCAGCTAGAGTGACCTAGAATAGGGGGAGTGTCCAAAGTAGAGTGACCTAGAATAGGGGGAGTGTCCAAAGCGCCGCGCGAATACATGGGAGGAGCCAGGGCCTTTTGCGGTGAACTTCCGCGCCGCGGCGCTGCAATGCCGGACCCGTGGGCTTTCGCCGCGGCGGAAGCCGCGCCAAAGCGGAGAGCGTCTGCTACGCTCCTTATATTTTGACTGCTATGAGCCAAAATTGCGGGAATTTGGGCAATATTTAATACTGCGTCAGTGCAACATAATACTGCAGCGACTCATAACAGAGAGAACGCGTTTGGGCGTTGTGAAACGGGGTTTTTGTACATTTTCTTTTGGCTGATTTGTCACCGCTATGGTCTGTCTATAATAATGTAGCTGTTTGAGGACCGCATTCTGCGCGCACTTAATCGTGAGAGAAGGCACTTAATTTACATTCGTGAGGAATGATGAACGCAAACTTGACGCAGGAGAGAATAAAGTAGAGGCCGTGGTAGAGGTAACCAGTAGAACGTAGCAGATATGCGCGTAGTAAATGGGTAGCTCATGCGTTTGCACCCTTCATATCCTATCTTTTATTTCGTGCGTTCGATTTGTTTTACAAGGCTGCCTCCCGCGCTCTGCTGTTTCAAGCCTTTTCATTCGAAGCCGAATGTGTCCGTCGGCGTGGCCGCGGTACCAGTAAAAAGATTACTCGCGTGACTTACGTCTCGTTCACTTGGTATATAGGAAAGTTGGCATGGAGGGCCACGAACGTATGCCTAACATGACCGAGAGGTCATGGCACCACAAACTTGACATGCTGACCGTTTGCGTAATGACTATAACAATAATAATATGGCGTGTGGCGCGCAAACCCGCTTTCTTCGGCCAGAAATCATTCTGGCGATGTGTGCGTCTGACGATTTGTCTCCGTCAGGTGATAAAAACACGGTGGTCACCAATATCGATGTCAACATGTAAGACTTATATACCCATACATTTAGAAGAACTGACCGCATAAGTAAAATGTATGCGAAAAAATACAAGAAAAAAACACGGTCCCTTATGCAATTCGCCTGAGACGACTCGAAAACGAAAGCGATCTTCTTCTTTTTCTCCAGTCGATGTAGTGTTCCTCCCCCGCCCCTCTCCGAAAGCTTTCTGCACATAATGTGGTTTCGGACTCCCCGCAGGATCGAAGGCATTCCAAGCTTTCGAAAGCTTGGAATGCCTTCGATGCAGGTGGGGTGCAGATCTGCACCCCACCTGCTTTTACATTGCCTAGGTGACCGGCCCCAGACCACGGAGGCAATGCGAAGTGGCGATATGATGCGATGGCGTCATTATATGACGTCATGTTGACGTAGTGGCGTCACAAATTTTGTCGATTTGTGACGTCATCACGTCATGATTTTGTGCATCACTCGTGTTGGCGACGCGGGACGCCGACGGTCAATTTCGATGAAGAATCTAAGGCTTCTGCCTTTAAAAATAAAACAAGACAAACCAAAGTAAATGAAATGATAACAGTGCAACATCGTGTATGTCTCACTTCATGTTACGGTCGATCGCCCGAAAACAAACGTCATTCTCAGCTCAGAGCAGCTGATTGCACGCTTCTGCGCGACGAAAGGGGCTTGCTTAACACGCCTGGTCATCTCTTTATATTTATTAAAGAGACGACCAGCCACGCTGTTGAAGTAATCCGGAGCTTCAGCACGAAAGCGTGGTGGACGCTCTACTGAGCTCATCAAGAAAAAGCGGGAAATTGCGGTCGGGTGCCCTGTTGACGCGCACTCAATTGCCGCGGAAACAACTGTATTTTATGTAACTACTCGTCCACATCTTTTTGTGAAGTCTCTGGAACGCGCGGACGCTAACCTCCGAGAAACGTGAAAACATCTGAAGTGGAGAATGAGTTGTTTGAAACTGTTTTCATTTCGTACGGTGAAGGTTTGAAGCAATGCACGCATCTCCGCGCGAAGGTTTCATAATGACGTTCAGCGATCCCTGCAGATAGAAACAAGACCGACGCATGTGTGACCACAGCTGGCTCCGAAACATCTAGTGTATATATATATATATAAGCCAACAGCATTGCGGTCGTATGGCCGCCTCTACTCTTTCTGTTGTTTCCCTTACGTCTTCCCGGTGTGCTTTGTCCATATTAAAGTGCTAGGGGAGGCTAACAAATTGTCCAATAAAGCGGTGTACGTACTGTACATATGGCTAGCAAACCACTGGCGACCATGAGTAAAAAGCTCGTAGTGTGAAGCCGTCACCACGCTTAAATATTTCAGCTGACTGCGCGTGTAATCTACCTTTTTTTATTACTCTTAATTCTTGCATGCGTGATGCTATTCCAGATTACCCGTGAGAATAAGTTTTTTTTTCGTTCTTTCCGTGTGCGTGTTCGTTTTGCGCGTTTTTAGCACGCACTAACGTTCTCGAACTCTATCGCCGGAACCAGGCCACTCTGATGACGCTTGACACATGATTTTTTTGCATTCTGTTGTTGCCCCAGCACTAAAACAACGCTTAAAAATGGATGCGATCCATTCCACACCGCATTATTAAAGTTAAGTTGACTTCAAGCGCCCTGTGCGGAAACGCGGCGCAAAAACTACAGCGCGTAGCAGACGCCCCTCGCTTTCCGCGCGCTTCCCGAGAGCGGAAAGCCCACGGGTTCGGCGCAGCAGCGGCGCGGCGCGGGAGTTCACCGCAAAAGGCCCACGCGGGAGCCGGCGCTTTGGACACTCCCCCTATTCTAGGACACTCTAGTCCAAAGCGCCGGCTCCCGCGTGGGCCTTTTGCCGTGAACTCCCGCGCCGCGCCGCTGCTGCGCCGGACCCGTGGGCCTTTCGCGCTCGGGAAGCGCGCGGAAAGCCAGGGGCGTCTGCTACGCGCTGTAGTTTTTTGCGCCGCGGTTCCACACAGGGCACTTGAAGTCTACTTAACTTTTATAATGCGGTGCGGAATGGAGCTTATCCATCTTTAAGCGTTGTGTTAGTGCTGGGGCAACAACAGAATGCAAAAAATGATGTGTCAAGCGGCATCAGCGTGGTCTAGTTCCGGTCACGAAGTTCGAGAACGTTGGTGCGTGTGTAAAAACGCGCAAAACGGACACGCACAAGCAAAGAACGAAGAAAAAAACCTTATTCGCACGAGTAATCGGGCAATAGCATCACGCATGCACGAATTAAGAGTAATAAAAAAAAGTAAATTGCACGCGCAGTCAGCTGAAATACTTACGCGCAGTGACCGCTTCACACTACGAGCTTTTTACTCATCGTCGCCACTGGTTTGCTAGCTGTATGCACACCGCTTTAATCGATAATTCATTAGCCTCCACTAGCTCTTTATTATGGACGGAGTACACCGGGAAGACGCAAGAGAAACAAAAAAAAAAAGAACAAAGAAGAGTACAGACGGCCATACGACCGCAATGCTGTACGCTTATTTTTTCTTCTCAGGTAGCGTACAACAAGCCTCATCGTGCGCAAACATTTGAAAGAAAAGCAATGCCAGGTAAGCCAACCTTATTCCACAAGTTTTTGCATAAGAAAATGCTTTACAAATATCCAGATATCATGAAACAAAGTTACAAATGCCCCCATTCTTGCTGTACAAGCTGCCTGAACCGAAAATACGGTAAGAAATTGACAAATAGAAGTGCACGTAATATGTCAATCACTTCAGAAAATTGTTCAATTGCAGAGATCCCAATTATGTACCTAGCCTGAAAAAATGCAACATTTGCATATACCGGGTGTCCCAGCTATCTTTAGCCAAGGGTTAAAAAATACAATATTAGAGGCAGGCGAATGAAGTCAGTTGCAAATTGCTGACAGTCACCTTGCGCACTACAGACAATTTTTTGTTTGGTAATTAACTAATTTGTTAATTAGGATTATTTAATTAAATTGCTAAATATTGACTGTAGGCAAGAAATGCGGCTTGCAACGTTCGAGAGCGTCTTCAGAAACCCCAATTGTATTATTTGCGATAAAGAAAGTCTCACGTATAACATTTTTTCCAAGCTGTAAAGAAAGCCCGCGAAATACAAAAAGAACCACGTGACTAGCGCGTTCACGCGCCACGAGAACGCTGCCCTCAGCCGTGGTTCGAGAGAACGAAATCAGCTGCGGCCGCGACTCGCCGGCTCCGTTGCAGCGGTAGGCCGATAAGTCGACGGTGGTTTTTTTGGCCCGCGTCAGCCAGTTGGCGCGCGTGACGGTGCAAGTTGTAGCGAGCGCGGGCCAAGAAACCACCGCCAACTTATCGGCCTATACCGCTGCAAGGGAGCTGCCGAGTCGCAGCCGCAGCTGGTTTCGTTTGCTCAAACCATGGCTGAGGGCAGCATTCTCGCGGCGGGCGAATGCGCTAGTCACGTGGTTCTTTTTGTATTTCGCGGGCTTTCTTTGCAGCTTGGAAAAAATGCTATACGTGAAACTTCCTTTATCGCAAATAATGGAATTGGGGTTTCTGAAGACGCTCTCGAACTTTGCAAGCCGCATTTCTTTCCTACAGTCAATATTTAGCAATTTAATTAAATAATCGTAATTAACAAATTAGTTAAGTACCAAACAAAAAATTGTCTGTAGTGCGCAAGGTGAATGTCAGCAGCTTGCAACTGGTTTCATTCGCCTGCCTCTAATATTGTATTTTTTAACCCTTGGCTAAAGATAGCTGGGACACCCGGTATATATATATATATATATATATATATATATATATATATATATATATATATATATATATATATATATATATATATATATATATATATATTTGCTTCAAGCCTTCACCATACGAAATGAAAAGTTTCAAACAACTCATTCTCAACTTCAGATGTTTTCACGGTTCTCGGAGGTTAGCGTTCGCCCGGTTCAGAGACTTTACAAGAAGATGTGGACGAGTAGTTACCCAATATACAATTGTTTCCGCGGCAGTTGAATGTGCGCCAACAGGGCACCCGACCACGATTTCCCGCTTTTTCCTGATGACCTCAATATAGCGTCCACCACAATTTCGTGCTGAAGCTCCGGAGTACTTAAATAGCCAGTCTGCTCATCTCTTGAATAAATATAAAGAGATGACCAGACGGGTAAAGCAAGCCTCTTTTGTCCCGCAGACGCGTGAAATCAGCTGCTCTGAACTGAGAATCACGTTTGTTTTCGGGCGATCGCTCGTAACATAGTGAGGCATACACGATCTTGCACTGTTATCGTTTCATTTTCTTTGGTTTAGATGCCTCATCAAACACCAAAATTGACCGTCGGCGTCCCGCGTAGCCAACACGACTGATGCACAATATCATCACGCAATGACGTCGACAGAACTTGTGACGTCACTATGACGTCATTAAACGTGACGTCATATGATGATGCCATCGCATGACATGGTCGCTTTGCATTGCCTCCGTGATCGGGGGCCGATAACGGAGGCAATGTAAAAGCAGGTGAGGTGCAGAAAGCTTGCAATGCCTTCGATCCTGTCTGCAGTCCGAAACCACGTTATGTGCAGAAAGCTTTCGGAGAGGGGCGAGGGAGGATCAACGAATCGACTGACGAAAAAGATGGCTTTCGTTTTCGAGTCATCTCAGGCGAATGCATAAGGGACCATGTTTTTTTTTTTTTCATGCAATTTTTTCGCATACATTTTACCTATGCGGTCAGTTCTTCAAAAGGTATGGGTAAGTCTAACATGTTGACGTGCCCCGCCACGGTGGTCTAGTGGTTATGGCGCTCGACTGCTGACCCGAAGGTCGCGGGATCGAATCCCGGCCGCGGCGGCTGCATTTTCGATGGAGGCGAAAATGTTTGAGGCCCGTGTGCTTAGATTTAGGTGCACGTTAAGAACCCCAGGTGGTCGAAATTTCCGGAGCCCTCCACTACGGCGTCTCTCATAATCAAATCGTGGTTTTGGGACGTTAAACCCCAGATATTATTATTATGTTGACATCGATATTGGTGACCACCACGTTTTTTTATAACCTGACCGAAACAAATCGTCAGACCACACATCGTCAGAATTATTTCTGGCTATAGAAAGCGGGTTTGCGCGCCACACACCATAATATTATTGTTAGTCGTTACACAAATGGCAAGCATGTCAAGTTATTGATGCCATGACCTATCGGTCGTGTTGGGCATTCATACACTCGTGCCCCTCCGTGCCAATTTTCGTGTATACCAAGTGAACGAGACGCGAGTTACGCCAGTAATTTTTTACTTTTGGTACCGCGGCCACGCCTACTGACACAATCGGCTTCGCACGAAATGGCTTGAAACAGCAGAGCGCCGGAGGCAGCCTTGAAAAACAAATCGAATGCACGAAATAAAAGATAGGATATGAAGGGTGCAATTAGCATGCATGAGATAGTGCATGAACGTGCATATCTGCTACGTTCTCCTGGTTATCTCCAGTTTATTCTCTCCTGCAGCAAGTTTACGTTCGTCATTCCACACGAATGTAAGTTAAGCGCCTTCTCTCACGATGAAGTGCGTGCAGGATGCGTTCCTTAAACAGCCGCGGAAGTGTGGACCAATGCGGTGACAAACCAGCTGAAAGGATATATACAAAAACCCCGTTTCACAACATACAAACTAACAAACGCGTTCTCTGTGTGATGAGTCGCTGCAGCATTATGTTGCAGTGACACAGTATTAAATATTACCCAAATTTCCGCAATTTTAGCAAATAGCGCCCAAAATATCACGCGCGTAGCAGACGCTCGCCGCTTTGACGCGGCTTCCGCCGCGGAGAAAGCCCACGGGTCCAGTCACTGCAGTGGCGCACCGACGGGGGGGGGGGGGGTTCGGGGGTTGCAACCCCCCCCCTGAGGCCGACCAACCCCCCCCCCCGTAACTGCCCCGCTGTCCTTCTCACCGGTAGTCCAAGGTTCATATCCAGAGGTGTCCTGAGGTCGACTTTTCCTGACTGGCTCTAGAAATGTGTTGTATTCACTCATCTACTCCTAAATTGAGGAGTGCTCTATGGAGTGCTCTATGGCTCTGCGTTCCTAAATTTCCAGGGAAGCAGCTTTCCACTAATAATATCTGGGGTTTAACGTCCCAAAACCACGATATGATTATGAGGGACGCCGTAGTGAAGGGCTCCTGAAATTTTGAACCCCTGGGGTTCTTTAACGTGCACCTAAATCTAAATACACGGGCCTCAATCATATTTTCGCCTCCATCGAAAATGCAGCTGCCGCGGCCGGGATTCGATTCCGCGACCTTCGGGTCAGCAGTCGAGCGCCATAACTTATCACTAGACCACCGTAGCGGGGCGCAGCTTTCCAAGAAAAAATATGCTTTCACGGGTTGTCAGTCTGGCCCCTTTTTTATTTGCTTGCCCCTTTGATTACTGCAATAGAGCATATGCCACGGCAAATATAAGAATGGAACACATCGAGGGACGAGCTCTCATTTCACTCCAGCCGCAACCAAAAATATTTCTCAGATACGTCTAAACGACTGTTTTTCGATCGTCAAGAGATCCTACGTCATAATTTTTCTCTCTCATATAAATTTCATTGAACGAGAATTCAATTCGCCCTTTAAACATAAGACTCTCGGCCGTGTTTGGATGTTCCCGTAGCCTGAAAATAAAACTCTGCAAAAACACCTACACAAGACGATATCTTTGGTTTTCTTCAGACCCCCCCAAAAAGCGGAATATATTAGTCTGAGACATTAATACGAGGAGCCGGAACATACTGCAGCGCACAACGTGAAAAAACAAAAGAAAAACAGATGATATATTCAAGAAACGCACCAAGAACAGCTACGGAAAGTCATTTATTCAGAAAGCAGTTCACTTCCAAAAGCAAGCTGATAAATCCAGCAACACCCCCCCCCCCCCCCCCTTTTTTTTCCAATCAACACCACCACAGAAATGCATCAGTCTCTACTATCCGAGTAGTGATCGAAACCATCGCTCCCAATGACCGGCCGCCGAAAGAGAAAATTCAAGACACCAGCTGAACCGAGAACCTGAAAGAAAGGCGGGAACCAATGTTGCAAGAGATCGCAACTCATAGCCGAAGATTCTGAGGACGCGGACCGCCGAATCGATTTTCCTAAAACAACAGTTTTCGCAGTTGAAACCAACTACCGGAAATGAATCCTGACATATGTTAACGACCCAAACAACGTGAACCGCGCTCAATGCAACCTACCGCTTGTGTACAGCACACAAAAAAAGAAAGAAAAAGAGAGAGAGAGGCATCTGCGTACCCACTTCGACGCGTCCGTCTAAAAAGCTCCCCACCCCCTTCACTGTTCAACTCATGCCTTCCGGCCAAGCCCTTGCACTGCTCTGTTCTTTTGCCGACAAGCACCGCCGCCGCCTGAAGCACCCTTCCATACCCGCCGAACAAGAAAAGAAGCCCTATTCATGTGTTTCCCTTCCTCAAACTCCGAAGAGGGAACCGCATGGTTTCGGGACAATGCTCACTCAAATTTTAAAGATAAGAAGGCGTCGGCGGCATCTGATCCATCCGCCAAGCTTCGACGCACGTGTTTTCTATTTTCTTCGGGGCTGCTGGTGAATGGTACCGTCTGTCGCTTAATCCATTAAGCGACATCTTTTTTTTCTGAACCTCGTTGACAGCGGACGAACGAGACGTGTTAGTGCGGCGAGAAGAAAGGCCACCTCGCAAGCGGCTCGTTCATCAAAGCGACCGCGAACCCACGGAGGCTAAAGTCCTTATACCTTCTATAGGGGCTTTAACGGAGGCTGTTTCTGAGCAAGCCTTGGAGCAACTAGTGTGTGCGTCGCCAGCCATTGTCGCAGCATCGCACGCACACAGTGACTCTAAGCGTGCCCACGGCCGGTCTGGAGGCGCGCGCCGGCCGTGGCATGCCATGCGGAGTCTGGCCGTCACAAAGATGGGAGGAGCAAGAAGCCGTGGCAGAAGAAGTAAATGTTTTTAACGACGTCTGCTAAGAAAAAAAGAACCTTGGGAAAGTGCGGAAGGTCTGTTGGGGCGGCACGTATTCTTTTTCTCAGTAAACGTCTCTCGCCCTCTCTTTTTACCACTTCTTTTTTGCATGTACATCGGACGGAAACTACAAAGTTTGATGTGCACACATGCGTGCACGTTCAGTTTGCTTGCTAGAACTTGTTGCTGTGTTTGCTGCGTGAATCTGAAGCCCTCTCTCGAAGCGCCAGTCGAATGAGGCTATGGTCGAACACATCCTCACCTACTACCCAAAAAGGATTTCGTGTTCATATTCAAGCGACGCAGCAACAACACCGGAATGCCCGATTACGTCCATAGAGGAACCGGTAACTCAGAAGATATCGTCGTCTCATGTGTCCATTAACCAGTCAATTTTTACTAAGGATGGTTCAGCCGCCGAACCTATATGCGCCGGAGTGACCTGGGAATCTACGCTGGAAAGTCAGTAAGTGCGGCTCTAATGCAGTTTATAGTGCGGCTCTAATGCAGTTTATCCGTGAGCTGAGAATTGTACTGTACGTGTGCTGCATTGAACTGTACATGCTATTTATAATCAATACTATGTAGTTTATAAGTAATATTTATGGTGCGCTTTGAAATTTATAGTTTGGCAAGACTCCAAGGAAGCGTAGGAAATTATCAGCTGCAGCGTTTTTTAAGAGTTGAAGTTGCCATGCATGCGGGCTTGTTCGTATGGCATTTTCTTGTTACACTGGTAGTGCAAATACACGGGACACAAGAAACGCACACGAAAACACACACACGGCGCTGGGTGTCTTCATGTGCCTTTCTTGCGTCCTGTTTGTATGCGCTACCTACCATAGTAATAAAGTTTTAACATCATTGCGCGACCGCCAGCCAGCCGACATGTCGGTTCAATTTGTAGTTTATTTTCTACGTGCACAGCTGCTCCACTGAACGGTTTTTTGGCCTTGTCAAGTAATTTCAAGACCTTTCTGTAAAACGCTGAATAATCATCATCATAATTCATGTTATTATTATTATTATTATTATTATTATTATTATTATTATTATTATTATTTGGTATTTTATTTGTTGTCGCATTACTCCAGCTGAAGCAAGGAAATGTCATATTATGCAATCTGCTTGCCCCCCCCCCCCCCCCCGCACTCCTGTAATCTTGTCAGAAGTTCAACCCCCCCCCCCCCCCCTGAGAGAAATCCTGAGTGCGCTAATGAGTCACTGTATATGCTACCTTTAGGTAGCAGAGTAGCGCATAGGTCCGGCTAGCAACCACAGCTATGCGGTGAAGTCGCACTCCATTTTTGCAGGCGACATGCCTACCGCGTCGCCGATAAACATGTCTGGCGTGTCGAAGGCCGGCGATAAACATTGGCTGTCGATAAATAGTGTTAATTGAGTGAGCTGCAGTGGCGGCGTCGAGAAATACAAAAATTGGCCCGAGCGCCAGCTTCTCCGCAATGCATGGTTGCTAGCGGCGTTGGAAAACAGATGCGCAACTCTGCTACCTAAAGGTAGCACATTGGCGGCGAGGACATACCGTGGCGCCATCTGCCGGAATCTCTCCGTGACGTATAAAACGGCATCACGTGGTACCGAGTGCGCGGAGTGTTCGACATAGTTCGACGTCGCCAGTGTTCAGCCGCGGTTTTTCTCGTTTTGCAAGCGCTGAATGCACTTGTACTAGCTGTGAAGCAATCAGTGTGTTTGCCAGCAAAGGTTTTTCGTGAGCCAACGCGCTGTAATCGTCGCGTCGTGCACTCTCGACGGAGCGAGTGCGCGCACCGCTCCGTACGTGACACTGAACGTGAAGAGGCCACTCTTGTTAAAGGTGAGTTATGTAATTTACCTAATATGTAACTCGAAGCATCCTCGCATCTCGTGTACATTTATGTTTACTGAGGCAAGCGCGACATCGCGCACCTATCTCTTGCTTTTGCGTAGAAGTTGCGCGGCCGAGAGGTACCGTTTCGATCGGCGCGGACTGCCGCGCACAATTCACGGCAGCGCCTTGCCCTAGTTTTCAGCGCGTAATCAAATGACCGAGTGCAAACGATGCTTCGACATTGGTTATTACGTTCGTGAGATCTTTCGTAAAGGTAGCCATACGTGATTTTGCCGCAATAACAGTAATGTCCACAACGCTCGTGGTGAGTGCGGCTTACCCCTTTAGCCAGAACTGTTGCCGGACGATGATTTATAACAGATATATTTTAATAAGTGGAAGTTCAACCGCATATATTTTTGTCTTCTTTATCCACGCTTCCGCTTCGTGTGCTTCACTGCGAGGGGTACATTGAATGATGTGATATCATGCCAGCACGTGAGAATCGCTTGTTCGACTACTAATTACAATTACCGTATCTCGTTTTCAGTGACTCTGCCGGTTTCTGGCATCAACGAGTTCATTGACCAGCAGTTCAGCACATCGCGGCTGCTAACGGAGGGAGAGGCAGTCTATGAGGCCGACCACATCCGAATATGCAGCGTAAATTTAGAACAACACCGAGACAAAGTCACTCTCGCCGCCCTTGTGCCGAGCGTTGCCGCCAAGTTTTGGACGGTCCAAGGGCCGGACAGGAAGGTTTTGCGACGGCACTGCTTCGGGAACCAGGCACCGTCTTTTCCAGCTTGGCGTGAATAAACGTCGTAAAATCCTGTGTGTACAGTCACGGAAAGTCTCACGTAGTACTTACCGAACATTTTAGCTCCAACGCAGTACACAAAATCTTCGCGAAAGTGCTTGCTACACACGCGATAATGGGTGCTGGGTTGCTTCCCCATTCGAAGCTTTATCAACCACGCATCTCGCTGCTTCTTGGTTTTGGGTAGTTTTGGGATACGCGTGGAAACTCACATCGGGCTCGGTCGAATACGCTCGGCACTGTGGCACAGAGAAATACACCATGCTGAAGAAAAAACAAAGCTTCAACCTCGGGCATGAGATGCAGCGAGCAGCGTTGGCAACGAGCAACGAGCAGCGTTTCCCGTAGCTTTCGGCGGCAAAGGAGAGTCACGTGATGGCGTTTTCCACGTCACAGCGATAGCAGCGCCTGTCTCTCCTGTGGTGGCCCTCGCGGCCAATACAGTAACTCTAACGATGATGATGATGATGATGATGATGACTTGGGGCTATTCCCTTTGTATCGGGCGGGCAAGATTAATTTGCCCTAGCCAGCGAAAAAAAAAAAGAAGAAGAAAAATTGGCCGCGTATCTGCGTGCTTCGCTGCAAATGTCGTCTAAAGACGATAGAAGAGGCGCTGCGTGAGATATGGACGCCATCTGGCAATACGTCGGGAAACACGAGTGCTGTGTTGCGGGCTGGTAGTCCCGGCGCAGCGGCAGGCGAAGACCGGCGGTGACCAACGCGACCGGTGGGGACGCCGGCCAGCCCGAACACGCTGTTTGGCGCGATGCGCCGAAGGAGAAGAAACGTCCGCACTCAACGAGTACTCTCCACAAACTCTCTTACACGTCGCCTGGGTAAAACAGGAATGCCAGAGCGGCGCCCCCTGTCATTCGTACAATGCAATACTGAACCGAAACCGAAACACAACATGAGCTTGTGCAGAGGGCACGGAGGAAGACAAGTTTCAGCGCAGTAGGGCGAGTAGGGCCAGAAGGACCGTCACGACGAAAACCTTCCTCCTCAGTCGTATTCGCCTGGAACGTTGGTGTGGCTTCGCGTTCCCTCCTCCGCTCCTGGCCTTTCCACAAAGCTACTGCCTAAGTACGAAGGCCCCTACCGCGTCCTACGTCAAGCATCCCCAGTTAACTATATGATTGAGCCTGTTCAATCATCTACGGACCGCCGTCGTCGCGGCCGCGAGACTGTTCACGTCGATCGACTGAAGCCGCATTATGACCCACCAGTAGTACCTGTTCCTTAGGTCGCCAGGATGGCTCCTTTTCCGCGGGGGAGTGATTTGTAACATGGTAGGGCGCAGACAAGAACGCCTGCGAAAGAAGACGTTCGCGCTTGCTCGCGCTCGTTCGCGCTTGCTCGCGCTTGCTCGGCTTGGACCGCTGATCGCTTCAGCTGTGGCAATCTTTTAATAAACGCGTTACTGTCTCAACGTTAAACGCATACCATCAAGGTCTTTAAAATTACGTATCTATGTATTTTCTGTTAAAGGAACACACCGCCTAATACTTACCTAGTGATGTTGCGCCTCAGATATGCGTAATGCTTGCTTTTTGATCAACAATGTACACAAGTATGAACCTAGTCAGCCGTTCACGATGGCTGGCCCTTGGGCAAGTGGTTCAACTTTGGCCGAGTGGCTGAATCGAGGGACGTGCCGACAAACAGAAAGACAGACAGAAGGACAGACAGAAAGACAGACCAAAATTTCTGCGTTTAAGTTCCCCAAGAAAGACTATCGTCTTTAAAAAACACACACACACACACACTCACAGCACCGTAAATAAGTCTGTACGGCTAATTCACTGCCGCTGCGTCGCTCGCCACCACCGCACCAGCCTTGCTTTGGTGGTGCGAACTGCTGCATACGGGTCCGGCACGGCAGCGCCGCGGCGCGGGAGTTCACCGCAAAAGGCCCTCGCTCCTCCCATGTATTCGCGCGGCGCTTTGGACACTCCCCCTATTCTAGGTCACTCTAACACAGCCAACGAACGCGAAAGATCGGGATATTCGAGAAAGCAAAGCCGAGCCAGCGGCGCCGTCTGATTCCGCAGACGAATCGGTGAGAGGATCTCGCCCTTTCTCTAGCTTTCGCTGTGCTACGCACAGACGAATCATACGCACCTTCCGGAACCCAGGCGCGAGCCGATACAAGCAATGCAAGCGCAGCAAGCGCGCGGGGGCAGAGTCAGTCAGTGAGGAGTTAGTCGGCGATGAAGTTATGTCGTTCTAGCGATAGCATCGTTCGCTCGACCGCAGAAGACGTGTTGTTTGATGATCTAGTGCTGTGAGTTAAGTATCAAGAGATGACAGTGACAAGTTTTGAAGAGGGTTGCCGAGAAGACATGTGATGACCGACTGCGGAGGAGAACGAACGTCCGCGTGGAGTGAATCGTCATGCCGGTGAATATCAAAGGTGCGTCGCGCAGACCAGCGTAACAAGATCCAGCTATGAGGTGCAGCTCGTGGTGAACATCCGCTTTGTTTTGTTTACAAAGGTCACGTCTAGGTCAAGTGAGTCAAGTGAGTAAAACCGTGTTCCGGGCGCGTTTTTGTAGGTGTTTGAGCACTCCACTCCACAGCAATTGTTACTCGACATCCCTTGAAGTTTCGGCCACCACACATACGACGAACGTTGCTTATTTCACTACGGAAACGCGAACAACGCGGAAACACACGTACAACGACGTAGAAAACCACGGCGGCCGTCTGCTTGCTTTCCCGAGAGCAATGATTGAGTTCGCCGCCTATGGCGCTTCCGTCGGCGCGCACTAGGCGTATACAGTGACTCTAGGATTCCGTAGAGTTACTGTATACAGTAACTCTAGGATTCCGCAGAGCCGTCGATGGGGAGAGTCTGGCGAATGGGCGGGGCAGTGACGTCGCGGTGCGGCGATGACGCTGTTCACGTCACCGCCACGCCTCCGCTCCGGCGGCGTCCGCCATATATAGTCTTTCCATTCAATAAAACTTGCTGCTGGGCGAGTCGGTTCATACTTGCAAGGAAAGAATACTGATGCGCACACACATAAAAACACGGACTCAGGAGACTCGGACGAGCGCAAACTTTCAACTAACTTTATTTTTCGTCGTCAACAATCAGTCACGTGGTCACAACGCTAATCGCTTTTCACTGTCAGATCACAACAAGCCACGCAAGAATCTCTTTTCACCATGCAATAAGGAAACAGTAGGCTGGCTAACACACGCGTTTCCTCTAGTTGAGATAAAATAGGCTTCCAAAAGTTCCCGTGCGGTGCTATATCTTGGCTTCGGCCCAAAACTCTGATCGCTCGGAAATTCGGTGCGCACATGCAATGTCGGACATGCGCTGGTAAATGCGCGTTCTCTTTATTAATTATGGTCAATTCATGTTCCCTTGCACGAACGTTGATGCACCTTCCGGTCTGCCCGACATAAGACTTTCCACATGAAAGCGGAATCTCATAGACGACACCAACCGCGCAGGCTACATAAGGCATTTCATGCTTCATGCCACACACTCCAGGACTCTTCTTAGCCGAAGAAATTTTCGGGCAGAGCTTTGCCAGCTTGCGCGGGGCTGAAAAAACCATCGGCACATCGTGCCTGCCCGCAACCTTCTTCAGATTGTGAGAAGTGCGGTGAATGTAGGGCAACACTACAGGGCGGCTTCTGGATTGCGGCCCTGGTATCTTACCGGAACGGGGTGCTTTTGACTCTCGCAGGAGAGCCTCTGCGACTGCCGTAACGAGCGTGCAAGGGTATCCGGCTTCCAAGACTCGCCGTACTTGACTTCTAAAGCTGTCCTGCATAGCATGTGGGCATGACTTTCCAAGCGCAGACCCCAGACAAAGCTTCACTATCGCCTGCTTAACTAGTTTCGACTGCGCTGAATCATATGGCAGCAGTCCCTTCTGCGCTCGTGGGCTGTAAGACCATCACATGTGAGTGCTTAAACAGAGCCTTAAATCTAAAAACTGCAACGAGTTATTGCAAGGGATTTCATGGGTAAAGGTCAAACCCTTCCCACACTGCTGAAACGCGTCAAGGATAGAATGAACAGACTTGTCAAGATTAAGGTCAATGGGTTTCTTTAAAAGTATTAAAAATCGTCTACATATCTAAAAACTTTGATAACATTAGTTGTCTCTAGGATGCCAGACAAAGAACGATCCACATCCGCTAAAAATATGTTACATAAAGCAGGTGCCACACAGGACCTGATGCAAATCCCTTGTCGCTGCAGATAAAACCGGTTCTCGTGGGCTACAAATGTAGAGCGAAGATAAAATTCAAGTAACGACATGAAGTCATTCACCGACATACCAGCGTTGTTTTTAAAGTCAATGGCCCCACCGGCTTCGATGCACTCACGTACCGCTACAAATAACTGGCTATGTGGAACAGAATAAAATAAATCTTCAACATCAACAGAGAACATATAGTCAATACGATGTTCCTCCTGCAGAAAACGCACAACATCGTCTGAGCTCTTGGTAGCGAAAGGGTCGTCGACCGTTAACACATTTAAATTTCTCAGCAGGAATTGGCTTACTAGGTGCTGCCAAGATCCCTTTTCACTTATTATTGTACGAAACGGAACTTCCGGCTTGTGCGTTTTCGCAGTGAAAAAAACACTGAGTGTGTTGCCTTTGCACGCAATAACGCCTCTGGCCAATTTCTCAAGCTGAAGCTCCTTACACAAATTGGCTGCCTTTGTCTTCACGCGAATAGCGCTACTTTTAACCTCTTTAAAATTCTTTGTAATGGCGTTCCTAGCCTTCTCATTGAAACTTACAGCATCTAAAACCACAAACCAACCCTCTTTATCGGCTTCAAGCAGTCGGAGGTCATTGTCCCTAAAATGCTTCACGACGAGATCTGTCGGAGCCCGGCACTGACGGAAGTCCTTCTTGGCTTTGACAGTCCTTGCCAAACCGTCGAGACCCTCAAGGAGGCACCGGTCATGCTGATCCTGAGGCGCCCTACTCGCCACACGCCTATTAAACGCCAACAACTCATGAGGCGGGACGGCTGGTTCAAGACTGAACTTCGGCCCCTTCTTGAGCAGACTGTAGACTTTATCAGGAAGTTCCACGTTCTCTCCTAGCACCAGAACCTGTGACACACCTCTTTCTTTGTCCTCTTTCTTGTTCAGCTGGCCAAGAACGTTAGCCAGGTAGGAACCCCACCAAAATTCGACCATGTGGGCAGTAAGGGTCCTTAATGAACGGAGATTCATTTCTGCTTTCCAGGGAGGGTCACTAATGTAGCACAGAACTCGCAAGTAATCCTGCAGAAGCCTAATCTGCCGCCAGAGCTCAGCGCGTAGTATCCGACACACCCGTCTTGCATGTCCCGGAGACGGCCACGCAAAACCGAGCAGCCCAAGAACCGAGTCTCCTGAGTCCGTGTTTTTATGTGTGTGCGCATCAGTATTCTTTCCTTGCAAATACACTCTAAAAAGTAAAGGAGGAAATGTGGGGTCGAGGTTACTCCTTTAGGGGAGTAACTAACCTGCCACACCCATTACTCCTTTTTGGGTGTAACTGCGACGGGACGAACCGTTACTCCCCGTAGAAGTTGCTCCTTCAGGGAGTAACTGACTGGAGCAACGGATGCTCTTTGTGAAAACTCCCACGGGAGCAACGGTTACTCTTTCTCGATACTCCTCAAAGGAGGAACGGATAGTCTTTTTCGATACTCCCACGGGAGGGACGGTTACTCTTCTTCAATACCCCCAAGGGAGCGACAGTTACTCTTTTAGATTACTCCTCTAGAGAGCAGCCGTTGCTCCTTTCCTAAACTCCTAAAGGGAGGAACGGATGCTCTTGGTCAATACTCCTATGGGAGTGACACTTGCTCCTTACAAATACTCCCGAGGGAGGAAAAGATAGTCTTTTTCAATACTCCCAGGGGAGCGACGGTTTCTCTTTACAAGGAGGAATGGATGCTCTCTGTCAATACTCCCACGGGAGCAATGCTTGCTCTTTCTGAACACCTAAATGGAGTAACACTTACTCTTTCCCATTAGTCCCGCAGGGAGGAATGTATATTATCTCTTAATACCCCCATGGGAGCCACATTTACTCTTTCACAACATTCCTCATCGGAGCAGCATGCAGTTATAATCATCCTCAATGCCTTTCGATGGAGTAACGTTTGCTTGTATTGAGTGCTCCTCAAGAAACCAGCAGTCCAGCTCTCCCATCGGCAAATGAAAAAAAGTTTTGAGGAACATGATTTTCATCGCGTTGCGCCAAGTCTGACACAAATGCTCCAGGAGAGGGTAGAAATCCAGATCTATTTGTGAGAAAAATACTTTATTGAAATCAGTCTGGCTGTTCACTGGCTCAAGATGGTTAGAGCCACACGGACGAGTGACGTCGGCCGCAAGACGCTCTGAACTTTCAGAACTTGACACAGGAGATCGAAGGTCCGCTGAGCTTTCTGGCCGAAAACAATATTCAGCGCCCAGTATAGCGCGATTTGTGTGGCAATGGCTGCCAAAAGGCCAGTCTCTTTAATATCAAGGCCCTCCAGGCGCATAGTAAATTCCCTTGAAGTCAACAAGCTTCCATTGTATGTCACTGTCGGCACATGATGCGTCTTGATGGGGTCCTACAAAAAAAGGCACATTTTAACACAACGCTTGTTGCTTCATTATTACAGCAGCTGCTTCATGTAGCAACAGATAAAACCTAATGCTTTACGACACACTGACAAATAAATGAAATTTCAACTTATTTGCAAAACATGATTCGACACTGGAAGGAACATTCTTAACAAGTCAAAGCATTTGCAGTAAGGCTATAGGTTTATCCACAGGTTAGAGACTGGTCTCGTTTACACGGAAGCCAATTAATTGGTTCTGAAAAAAAAAACAGAGGCCTTTGCTGTTTGCAGGCAGCACTCATGCTAGCATACTTTATAAAGTAGAACCCTGCTGATACATTTTTCAAGGCCATGTGCAAAAAGAATGTAGGAGCCAGGAAATGGAAAAAAAAGTAAAAGTGAGAGTCGTAGTGAAATGCACAATCATATCTCAGTGGTTATTGATGAAAAAAAAAGTGCAGCGTTGGCTCCTGTACCTTTTTTCCATATGATCAGCACAATGCGAGCAAATTCATTGTGGTAGGTGGGAGTTGAGCTGTTAGAATCAATTATCGACTTGAGAGACTTACTTTCCTGCACTAATTATAGATACCCATTGTGCCACGTGGCTCCTGCCATGATAACTTGAGTGTACATTTTTTCCGAATAAACCCAGTGTCTGAGTGGCCAGCACCTAAAACAGTATCTTGAAGCGACCATCCGTCGTGATCCTTTCACATCCATAAACAAGATTATCGCTGGATGCACCGGCGGTAATGCAACGAGCAATGACGTTCTCAGCTCACTTGCTCAGCATTTTCGTCATAGTGCCAGGTTGGTGTGGCTTGTAAATGGCCGCATGTCTCGCAACAGTGAAAGACCAAAAACACAGCCCTTTCTCCCAAACTTCACCACCACTGCACGCATTGGCACACTCGGCCATGATCTCATCAATCGACAGAATTGTGGAGTTAAGAACTGCATTATCGACGAAAACATTATTGTAAGTAATTCCATTGGAGGCATGAAAGAACCGAGCATGCCCAGCATGCTAGCATGACTACACCAATGACCCGCAAGTAAACAGAGTGCGAAAAGACCATGCCGTCTCTGGTCTTCATGGCCTTAATTTTGCCAACACCTCGCACAAAACACAATTTAGAACTATGTGACCTTACAGATGGCTGTGAATTGCAAAGGATGATTGAATAATTGATGATTGAATAAATGTTTAGGGGGTAAAATAGACTTCAAATCTTCCCGAAAAAAATTGTGAAATTAGAGAAAATGTGCGATTTGTCGCATGTTTGACCGTATTTTTCATACTGATGCGGTCTAAGTAAAAATCCTCCACATCCGGCGTTTGATAGAAGACTTCGTCGTTAAGTAATGAAGAAAGTCTAATCAAATACTTTTTTGTTTTAAGGAAGAAAATAATTTTTGAATTCGGCCCTCCGAACGCGCCCGCATTTCATTTTGTTGCCACTTCGCCGCAAAGCACGTGGTCGCTCTTCCAGCTGACACTCGTCACAGGCAGCGGCAAGATGCGAGATGTATGTCAGTGGCTCGTGAGTCTTCGAAAGTCTTGTCGCGTTGATGTCAGGGCGACGAGTAATGAATTCGCGTTACAATGTGAGCTTGCTTGGCGGGCCCAATGGGAAGTATGGACGCCCGAGAGCAGCCTATGGCGGCGTTGGCACAGTGTGCTACAGGGCCGTCTGCACAACTAGCATACACATATATACCGAAAGAAATATTGCACATTGTATACCCTTTTTTGGGGGTGTACGTGTTGTGCAGACGGCCTCTAGCACATTGTGCCAACGACGCCATAGGCTGCTCTCGGGCGTCCATACTTCCCATTGGGCCCGCCAAGCAAGCTCACATTGTAACGCGAATTGATTACTCGTCGCCCTGAGATCAACGCGACAAGACTTTCGAGCACTCACGAGCCACTGACATACATCTCGCATCTTGCCGCTGCCTGTGACGAGTTTCAGCTGCAAGGGCGACCACGTGCTTTGCGGCGAAGTGGCAACAAAAAGAAATGCCGGGCATTTACGGAGCGCCGAATTCAAAAATTATTTTCTTCCTTAAAACAAAAAATGATTTGATTAGACTTTCTTCATTACTTAACGACAAAGTCTTCTATCAAACGCCGCATGACGAGGATTTTTACTTGGACCGCATCAGCATGAAAAATACGGTCAAACATGCGACAAATCGTATAAGTTCACAATTTTTTTCGGGAAGCTTTGAAGTCTATTTTACCCCTAAACATTTTTGTACTTTAATAAACTTTCCTGAAAATCATACTAGTATTAAGATTGGTTAGGGGGAGTTGGAGATAGCACAAGAAAAAATCACGAACATTGAAGAGTTTTGTAGTTTTTGAAGATACGTAGCTGGTAGTGAAACACAAATATTTCGGAATTAATGAATATATCAACTAAAGAGAACCTCTGCGATAGCGCCAGCGTGCTTTCAAAGCTGAACACAAAAAAATAGATTTTATACACATTTTTCTATTAGGCACGGTTTAACAAATACAAGCGAACATAGAGGGGGCGCCATGATCGTCAAAATTTTTATCGAGCAAAAATGTTTTGCCACAATACTCTATGTGGCAGAGGAAAAAGGCACAAATTTTATCATCAAAATTTGCGACGTGCGAGCGCCACGTCTGGGACACTTGGCATGGTATGACCCAATAATAATATCTGGGTTTAACATCCCAAAACCACGACATGATAATGAGAGACACCGTAGTGGAGGGCTCCGGAAATTTCGACCACCTGGGGTTCTTTGACATGCACCTAAATCTAAGTGCACGGGCCTCAAACATTTTCGCCTCCATCGAAAATGCAGCCGCTGCAGTCGGGATTCGATCCCGCGACCCGAAGGTCGCGAGATCGAATGACAGGGTCAGCAGTTGAGTGCCATAACCACTAGACCACCGTGGCGAGGCTTATCCATTGAAGGTGCAACTAGCAACTGAGCAAAGAGGCTTATCCATTTGAGAGGCCTGTTTTATAAAGAAACTAACTACGAGCAAGACTTCGATTTGGGCGAGTTGGTACATGCTTAGCTGGGGAAAAACAGCGCAAAAAAGGACGAGGACGCAGGAACACAGTACTCTGTACGAGCGCTGAACTTACAACTGACATCTTTATTGCACCAACCGCTCGTTTTTACAGCGCATCAAGCCGAGCACGCCATTCCAATCACACCGCCAATCAAAATCATCAGGTATGCAAACTACATTGTCACTGAAAGCTATCACATGTACATGAATTTCACGTTCTGTTTTGCCGTTTGCCTTCTTTAAAAATTGTGTGTTCTCAAAACAGAATTTGAAATCGTGGAAGCGTTTTTTATCAGGGAAGCAGGAGACACTTGCATCAGCAAGCCATCTATTTTGCTCACTCACGCTGAGATTCAATATCTCAAAGCTTTCATGTAAATCATTTCCTTTACTGTGTTTTTTGTTGGTCATCCTCTAATTTTCCATCGACTTACTCTCAATCATTGTTATCGCGGAAAGTGAGCCTGCGCCTCGAACATGGATTGTTTGTTGTTGTTTTTTTGCGTTTTCTTTTGTTGCTTGTTCATCCTTGTTAGGAACTGGTTTGTTCATTTTATCTGAGTGTGAAAGATTCATGCGCACGGTGTCATTCATGTACACGTGATAGCTTTCAGTGACAATGTAGTTTGCATACCTGATGATTTTGATTGGCGGTTTGATTGGAATGGCGTGCTCGGCTTGAGCGCTGTAAAAACGAGAGGTTGGTGCAATAAAGATGTCAGTTGTAAGTTCAGCGCTCGTCCAGTCTACTGTGTTCCTGCGTCCTCGTCTTTTTTTTTTAGCTGTTTTTCCCCATCTAACGAAAGTTTTTCTCAAAGCGGTGTGCAACAAACAGACTAAGTAGTAACTGATAACGATACTACTACTCACGGGACCTGGCTGGTCACTCGAGCATTTATTCTTGCTCTATTTTCGATCACGTCCACTTCTCTAATGTCTACAGACACTTGGAAGTCTTCGTCGAAACGCTATAAAAATAAGAATGCCAGAACTCAGAAGGGAACTACGTAACACACGGATGAAAAGTTCGGAAGTGTCGTGGTTGCAATGCTGGCCAACAAAGATTCACAGCCTACTGTTGCCACAAGCATTCATACTATTTATATATCCCAAATTTCCGCCATAGCAAGTGGCAAGCGCGACATTTTACTACATCTAAAATTAAAACACACTATAACGAGGTTCGACTACTGACAGTGTCGGCTACTCATACACGTGCAGCAGCGCTAGATGCCGAACACTACTGGAATTGACGCCTTGCGTGGCCTCGAAGAAGGATATCCTACTCAACAGAAATAATTTTCACGTTTTCTATGATGAAAGAAGTGAGGGCTAAATTCGGTGCAACAATGTTGTCATCAAGGCTTAGATGGGACCAAATTTGGCAATAACGTAAAATTCAGCGCTGCCGGATTTTTATATAAAATGGACGATGCTCAAAAATGTAACACAAAGCTGCAGTACTCGATGACAAACGCTGCTGCAACCGCTACAACATGACGATCAAGCACTCACCGTTAAGCCGATGGTGGAGACGTCAACTTCAGAGAACATGTCCAACTCCTTTATATGTTCCATTGAATCCCGCCCCATCCACGGCTCGTCGAAAGTGATGACGGCATTTCTGTCGCCGTATGTAACGAGGCACTTCGATGACATTGGGCGACAACGGCGCAAGACAAAGAACAGTTCTCAAGCCTGCCGCGGCACACGCACTCGCTCACACATACACGGTGTAGTGTCTCTACGACTCGATTGCTCTAGTCCTGAAACACCCAAAAGTGAAACAAAGCCGGTGATTAAAACAAAACGAACTTATTTACTGATACACCAAAATAGGAAACGTCCACGCAGCTCAAAAGGTTCGCTGGCGACTGATGTTTTCCCGGGACCCGGGTCCGCCAGATCGGATTCTCCTCCTTGCACCACAAACACACACACAAAAAAAACAACCACCGACACTACCATGGGCGTCGGCAGGATTTTGCCTTGGGGGGTGCAAACCCGTGTTACATCGCGTCTGGGGGAGGGGGGGGGAGAGAGCTGGCATAGCTTGGGGTGGGGGGGGCAAGTGCCGGTGTGGCTTGAGGGGAGCAAGTGCCCCTTTTGCACCCCCCTGCCTACGCCCATGGACACTGGTGCACGTGTCCCCCGTTTTATGGCCCACTTCGGAGGGGAGAACAGTAGCGGTTTCAGTCAAGCGCGCTTTCTATGTTCCAAGGCCACGGACACGGGGACCGTATGCTAGACGGCCTTCGCTACGCGTGGCTCTTGCCAGCACTGGAAACTCCAAAACAAACTGTCCGCGACACACGGCACGTATCCACGTGCGGTCCTCGTTGCCATGACTGATGATTTATCAGTAGCTCTACTGATGCTTGTAATTTCTTCTGACTCAGTGAAAAGGTGACGGAATCTACTGCTTTTTGGTCTTTTTACAAAAATGAAAGGAACCTCTACGTTTTTTTACTAAGTTTACATTAATGTGATATCACCAGACAAACAAGAAATTCCTTTCTTTGCGATGTTCTCAAACGCAGCACTACTTTTGACTGACGAGCCATAGACACCATAGACTTTCATACAGTAAGCATAACAGGAAGCTCTATGTCATGAGCAAATACCAGTAAGTCGTGAGACAGAAATGTGAATGCACAACGCGCCCCACAGCTACGAAACCACAAGCAATATACTATCTGGCTCTCGCGCCAGTGCCCCATACCCCGTGCGAAGAAGTATGGACCCTGGAATAAAGGAAGTATGGGCCACGGTGCACCGGCCTGGACGTATACATACCGTCGGGCAAACAGGGCCCACCTCCACCGTTCAATAAAGGTCATCCTGTCATCTCTCTTAACAATTTTATTTTAGTTATTTATTCATCCACTTATTGCTTACAAGAAACGAACGAGCATCGTTACGGCCACTAATATACATTTTCCAGGCACTGACACTTCGTAATGCACTTAACGTAAAAATATGCTTAGTAGTGAAAGGAGATCTACCCGCTCACCCCCTCACCCCCCGGCTCCCTCCCTCTCCTTCACGAGGCGTGCGGGAGTAAGTGTTGCCATTCGTCCTCCCGTTCCTCTCATTTTGACGAAGGACCAAGCAGTTACCCTCCGAACTTTGCGCACGGCACGCATGCTTCTGCAGTTCGTCCTTCGAGGGAGTAAAGCGCCTTTTTTCGGATGAACTGCGCAGTTACTCCCGAAAACTTTTTAGAGTGTATAGTCTTTCCGCGCGACGGGCGCACGGCTGTGGCTATGTACGCGCTGTTCATTCGTGAAATCTAGCGCTCCTAAACAAATTGCGAAAGCGAAATTGTGCACGAACATTGTTATACAAATTTAATGAAGAATATGGAGTGAATTAGACGTGTCCAAGTCATCGTGAAACTGAGTTGTGCACGCCGATTCGAGTCCATGACGTTCTACAATACGCGCTGTGCTTTTAGAGCGCAGCTCTTAGGCGTCTGTTCCTGCGTTGTTCGGCATCGCCGTTGGCATAGTCGGCGTAACCGATATATAGAGCTAGCGAGGACGAAAGACAGCGAACGTGGATTCTGTCGATATCACGAGCCACTGCCCTCTAACATCGCTTTCTTCCTCCGTCATGCGTGCTCGCCCTTCGGTCGGAGCTCGTGCGCAAGCAGGGCTGGTGGGTGCGCTGCTACTGTCTCGCTTGTCGTGACGGGGATGTCGATGACGCCTGCAATGCACAGAGTGGCGTGCGTAGCACTCGAGCACTGGCAGTTTCTTTGGCAATATGTAACGAATGTTCCAATGCGGATAGCCAGAAATTCAAATACAGTTCGCGTTGCCTCAACACAAAGCTGCGCTCAGAATTCGCATGAGGGAGTATCGTGATCATCGGTGACTTTTCGAGCTATGAAGACCTGTGGGTTTGCGTCTATCTTGGTTTTTTTAAATGCGAAGCATTTCTTAGCGAACTTCTGCGACTTTGAGCGTATCTATCTGTCTGTCTACCTATCTAGCCGCCTACGAATTTGTGCTCTCCTGGCCGTTTCGTTTATGGGGTGTACCACAATTGGCATGGCATAATGTGACAGTATGACAAACATAAATGACTGGTCATAACATGAAAATCACGACATGCATGTCATGTACAGCATGATTTACATGCTATAGTCTTGGTGCTCTTGCGGCCGTTTCGTTAATTTGATATATACCAAAATTGGTATGGCTTGACAAGAGTGTATGGCGAGCGTAAATAACAGGAGTTATTATGAAAATCATGACACGCGTGTCATGTACTGCATGACTTATCTGCCACGCTCATGGAGCGCTGGCGGACGTTTCGCTAGCTTGATATACACCAAAATTGGAATTGTGCGACATGACTGTGTGACGAACATAAATAACGGGAGTTAATACGAAAATCCTGACACACGTGTCATGTATATGATGAATTACGTGCCACGCTCATGGTGCGCTGGCGGCCGTTGCGCTTGCTTGATATACACCAAAATTGGTAGTGCGCGACATGACTGTGTGGCGAACATAAATAACGGGAGTTAATGTGAATATCATGACACGCGTGTCATGTACAGCATGACTTACGTGCCACGCTCATGGTGCGATGGCGGCCGTTCCGCCAGATTGATATACACCAAAATTGGTATTGCGTGATGTGACTCTGTGACGAGCATCCGTCACGGATATGACGTTGATAAGATGGACGCCAACGGGTGAGAAAGAAAAAAACCAAGAAAAAGATACCCCGCTGGGAATCGAACCCACGACGTTGCGGCCGCGACGGCAAGCGCCCGACACCCTAGCGACTAAGCTAACTCGGGAGATGCTAGACACGGCGCGAACGCGCCTTATATCTTTCACACATTCTCTTACGCGGCGGGCGGAGCGGGGCGGTTCCGCCGTCTGTGAGATGTGAAAAGAAGTAATGCTTCACGATCGACACTTACTCGCGCTTACTCCGAGATTGCACGCGATATCGGGGGTCATGGTTAAAGCGTCTCAATACCAGAGAGGTGGACTGGCCGCGCTGGCGTCGCCGAGGCACCCTTGACGCAGTTACGTTCTTTGCCTTTGGCTTCGTGTTTATTGAGGGACTATGGTGTTAGCGTGCGTCGGCTCATCGGAGTAGTGCAGCTTCCACGTGCACCAACGGGATTTCTCCGCCGCCGACTGCTTCAATTGCGAGAGCACCGACTAACAA
>NW_023614449.1:0-60001 GCF_013339695.2 Rhipicephalus sanguineus
CAAGTTAGCGTCAATTGTGGTTCCAGTGTCGGCTCCGCTTTTATAGCAGCCTAATAAGCATTACATTTGTATTTCTATGATTGAGCAAGCTATAATTAAGCGTCGCTCAACCCCGGAAGAATACGCTAACGGAAGTTACGTATGATATTCGCATCATCGCACTTTAAAGTGCACTTCGTTTCGACAGTACTGACGTATGCGTTCTAACGTGAGTGCTGACGTTACGTCAGACCATGAGTTGCCCTTCAAACGTCTGTGTTGTCGACTTGCCTGGTAAGCCCACGATGTGCACACAACACTTCCAAAACACGTCGATCCACCTCGTAACGCTTGGCTAAAAGCCAAAAAATGCAGCATAGGACTACTCGCTGACAGCTTCGCATAAAACCGATTCTCACAAGGCGTGGAATCTGACGAATTTTGTCCCTATTGCAGTTAAAAATATTTTAATGAATCGAATGTTGAGTGGGAAAGCCACAGGCTTCTGTCTGCGGAAAGGCATGTGTTCCAGGGTTCCTTAAAGAACCAATCACCCGGCATTTACTCAACCCCCAGGACCTCTTTTTCCCGGATAGAGCTAGCCACGCACGGCGAGGCATGGGAAGAAGTTGAAACCCCCCCATTAGCTCGGCTCCGTGGTGACGCTACCCACCAAACACCTGCCGAAGCAGACGCTCCTGCGGGGGATAAAATTATGCTAAAATTGGAACACTATTAGATTGTAAAAATCGCTGTTCAGTATTTAAAACTATTCAACATTTCATTCAATTCGTTTCGTTTGTATTAAATACGGTCTAAAAGAATCATTACACACAGAAGCCTGGATACGTATAAAAATATCTGCCGCGTGGATTGCGTCTATTGTGCCACAAGACTATGAAAGTGAATATTTGCTTGCCATCTGCATGCATGTAGCATGGTTATTAAAGCACGCATTTAGTTCGCCTACGATCACGAGCATGGGAGGCCCGCATTTACATGGGACACCTCGTAGGCTTCAGCACAGGGTTGAATAAGTGACATGTACAACGCAACTAACATGAAATGAGATATCATTTCCGCTACCCGCCATAGCCTCTGCCGAGCGAATGATTCCTTTTTGCATGCTAGTTGTGAAAATCAGGCACATAACGTTGGGCATAGAAGCGTCCATAATGAAAAATTCCTTTAGACTTTCTGCTTTAGCGCTGCTGTGCCTTCTGAGCCATTAGTATCTTTCAAGTCCATGGTGCGTAAGGCAACTTCCCACGTACTTTAACTTTTTCAGACTGTGTACGTCATGGTGGGCCTGCACGTGTGCACCACCTTTCTGTTGCTCGTGCGAGGTGCGACCCTTCCAGGTGCTATGAGCGGCCTCAGCATGCTGCTCTCCTTTGATTGGAGCTACGTAGTCAATCTCGAGGTATGTGCCACTGCAATTTCGATATAAACACGAGCATCACGCATTTTTGTCGCAACGTTACTGCTGAAAATTTTTCAGAATGAAAATTGTTAATACAACTCTATAACCATGGCCCAAAAACGTTGTACTTCTTTTGCTGCTGTATTAGAAGAAATGAAATACTGACGATTATATTTGCAAATTATAGGGATTATGGCGGTATGTAGGGTGTCTTCGATGTGTGTGTAAGTAGGGATATATCACGATAACTGAAGTGTAGTCTTTTTAGCTGCATGAAGGCGTTACATAACGGGGAAGCTATCCCAGGCTCTTAATTCGACTCGAGAAATACCAGTGCGCCAGCAGGAACATATAATCGTCATACAACAAGATCACCGAGCAGGTTCAGTGATGCTCCCCAGAGCCAAACAAGTTGTATTGGATATAAAACGCATGAATTGTTTTCGACAGGTATTTGACACCTCGTTTTAACCAAGCAAAATTGCCGTATCAGTCGAAATAATAAACAATAGGGGAGGGGCGAAGCATGTAGGGAAGGGTGTTTAAGCTCCGCTAACGTGAAAGCTGTGGAGCGGCGTAGCATGCAGTGTGCGCCGGTGTTTCACACAGCAAAATCACTGCTAATGGGCAATGAGATACAGAAGAAAGATTAGACACAGAGACCCGCAGACCGCTTTTAGTTAACGTGCATGCTGCGAATTTTTATTGTTCAACTACGCACAAGAGAAGTCTCCCACCGGCACTACATTGCAGGTCAAGACCCAGTGCCTATATATACTCGGTGGCCGGTGAACGGTTGTGCAGCGCGAGCAGTCGGTTTTTTCAAACAAGAAACTCGCTAGCAGACGCTGCCTGCGTCGGCGTTGTCTCTCGCGGGCGAGGGCGCGTTCTCGTTCCTTGCGAGCTGGTAGTTCAGCGTTCATCGCAGAAAGAGCGTGTCCGTAGTCAATGCATGCCGTTCGCTCTTTGTCGCCACACGGCGAGCACTGAGGTGGTGGCGCACTCTCTTGCGCTCGAGCAAATGGACCGTCCCTACAGCAGACGACGATGCACGATGCACGATGTCGGCCTGCACGATGCAGGCCGACACGCCGAGACCCTAAGGTGTTTCGCGCCTAAAATGCAATGATGTCGAAAATAAAATAATTCGTCGGCAATTACGATACTGCCTAATGCGAATTCTGAACGCAGATGTTTAGGTGTTTCGATTTTGCGACAAGTTGAGGCAAACAGTTTGAGAGAGACATGTATGTACACGGTTTACAATAAGAAGAGAACGCCGTGAGTAACGTGACTGGCAGGGACAATTTCGTGCAGTCCATTTCACATCAACCGCCGCAGACGGAGCGTAGCGCGACTGCCTCGCGAACCGGGAGACCGCGGAAGGCAGCGCGGGCGCGTTCCACGACAGCCGCCACAGACAGGCCTCCGTTCATGCAGCACTTTATTTCCATATATCGTATTTGGTGAACGCCCTCGTCGCATACCTTAGTGATGACGTCATCGGCGACCACGCCGCGAAACCTGTCGTCTCGCCAGTGTCGTTCCCTCCTCCTCGCGCTATCCTCGCTATGGCCGTCTTTCATCCTCGCAGTGCTCCGGTTCGCTCTCATTCGTTCTCTTTCGCTGTGGCGGTTCCGGCGACACCGGCGCCGCTCAACGCAGGAATGGGCGCCTAAGAGCTGCGCTCTAAATGATTCTAACCCTTTCGCGCCGACTACATCCCTCTCTAAAAACGCTGCTGAACGCTTGTGCGAGGTCTCCGAGATTACATTCAATCCTACCGAGGCCTTCGCGGCAGCCTCGGTGGAAGAGGAATGCGGCTCCGCTAACTGATATACGGCCGTTGTTGCAGGGAACGGAACCCGCATCCTCGATCTTAGCAGTTCAACACTTTAATGGAGCGTTCACACTTGGCCTCGAAGGAGGCGAAAGCGCTAAAATCCACCGAAAATTCATCGCTCCGCCGCCTAAGCGCCGGAAATCCACGCGGCGAGCCCGACGCTAAAAAATATCGGTCCGAGACCGACTTTTCCGCCACGCGAAAGCGGACCGCCTTTCCGCGCCGTACTTTGGCTACGCTAGCCTAAATCACGTGCCGTAAACAACCGGCCGCAAATTCAACATGGTGGGGAAAGGCGTCGGTAGTGGCTCGCAACGGCGCATTTGGAAACTAACCCGTGCAGTGCGACAAAACTCACAGCCTCGACAAGGACGCGTTTCACGAAAGCCTGGGTTCGATTAAGATTGCCGAGAAGACTGGAAGTAGAAGGTGCAGCAGCAGCGAGTCGGCGTGCCCCAACCTGTCTAGCTTCTGCACAGCCGGGTGAATACGTCGCCGCCGCCGCTGCTGGCGTGTTCGCTTTTGTAGTTTCTGCTGATGCATTTCCCAAAACAACGGCTTGAAAAGGTGAAAGCTATTTCTTTTCCGTGTTTTGCATGCATAACTTTAATTCGGTACGAAAGTAAATGCTCATGAAACGTGCAAAATAGAATGAATTCTCGATGTGGCGAATGCAGCGGCGGCGACGGCATGCAGAGAGGCAAAACAAATGTGAACGTTTTCGACGCGCGCGAACACGGTTTCCCGGTCGCTCTGGCGTTTTCGCTTTCTCTTCGCTTCTCAAGTGTGAATGCGACATAACCGCTAAGTCATGAGGCTGGATCTACCTCAGTTAGACAAACCTGTCGTACAGATTGCACCCTGACGCCATCTTTTTTCACAGATGTGGTGCCATGCACTGTATGTGTCCCTCGAGAGTTTCGGCGTCACCGGCTCCATTTATCTGGGCATCGTCCGGTTCAACAACTTCAAGAACGACTACCACCGGTCAGGACTGTCGCTTTCTCGCTTGACGACATTTAACTGACGCACCCGTTCAGTACGGCTCGTCATATCTATAGCTTGACATGTCCAAATTACAGCTATGTGCATAACTGCCGTGAAAGCGTTAGATGCATGCCTGTGCGCACCTTTTACGTAAATACTTTTTCATCGCATAGGCTAGCAAATGCACATGAAACCGTGACTTTTAGTTTCGGGAGCTTACGAGCCTAACAGATCGCTATACTCCAACGATGACATGCAGACTTCGCTTTAGAACATGGCCTATTGCACTAGTCCGTGATTCACGATAGCTTTAGCGGCCTTCGATTTTATTTTAACAGTTTTAGCAATGTATACATAGATTTCTTCACGCCAACCAGTTATATATTGACCCGGGTAAAGAAAACAATAGCTTGGGAATGATAAAGGTTGATGAGGGTGCATATGGATAAAATTATTATTTTGACTCGCATCACGGAGTTATCTTACAGAGAATATCAAAAGCGCGCGTTTATAGCTGTACCATGTTATGAAATCAATGATGAGCAGCGTAATAATAATTAATTGCTGGGGTTTTAGGTCCAAGAACTATGACATGATTATGAGGGACGCCTCAGTGGAAGGCTCTGGAAATTTCGACCATCTGGTGTTCTTTAACGCACACCTAAATATAAGTACACGGGTCTCTAGCATTTTCACCTTCATCGAAAATGCGGCCGCCCCGGCTGGGATTCGATCCCATGACCTTCGGGTCAACAGACGGCCACAATAACCATAGACCCACCAAGGCGAGTAATCACGAGGGGCAATAAACTTGAGGCCTCAGGACGAGTGACTGAGCAGGAAGTAATATGCTTAATACTAGGCACACATCGCGTGTGGTTTACGTCACAAAACAGAAAGGTTCAGCTTATGATACATATGAGATTGTGAAAAACTTGGACTTTGGCAGGACGTGCATTGCGTTGGGCAGGTAACCGACTGGGATAAAGAAATGGAAGAAAAAACAAACATGCATTTGCAGAAATGGAATATCCGCTGGTGGGATGGTAAGATCACACAACCCATAAACCCATCCATTTCCTGCCGTTTTTTGGAAAACCCATGAAGGTATACGAAACCGTTAGTTTTACTTAGCGTGCAGGTTACCTGAATATTGGTTCATCATGTGATGTGCATAAAATACCTGCTGCTGATGATTTGTTTTTGTTTATCATTTTGACTTTATGCTGATTATAGCATTACTTTCCGCTTTGTTTAGTGCGCGACAATATACAAATGGGAAGAAAGCCACTCTGAGTTTGGCGTCATTGTCTAATTGTACCACGCTTTAATATGTAGACTTAGGCAAATCAGCTCGTCCAGATGAAATTATGTCACTTATGCGTTTTCTGCGCAGCGATATTGAACTAAAACCACAGAAAAATTGAGTGCGAAAGAATACGTTACAGCAATCTGTCATGATTTTATTTTGTTCTGCCTGGCCTGAAATTTAGGACCGCAGCAAGCGCACACTCGCAACTGATATCAACCTTCGACGCTGTACACATAAAACCAAGGCATGTTAATAACACTATCAATGACTTTAAACTAGGTTAGAAAAGATTTTTTCATATCCGACAAAGTTTTGTTAATAGAGGATGCCTCCGCGAGTTTATGCCTCCCTGCTTTTATGTAATATGGCCGTGCTCGGCAGCTGCTGTTCGCGCGTGCAAGCACTGCAGTGACCCGATAAAAGACGGGGATGTACCCGTCCTTTAGGAACATAGGCGTATCGACCGGGGGGGGGGGGGGGCAAGGGGAGCGCTGCCCCCCCCCCCCACTTTCGACAGTAGTTATTGTCGGCTGCAGACTGAAAAACTAACAAGTCAGCCGAAGGTTTACTTGAACACAGCAATAACGTAATGTTGTAATAAAATTTGTCCTACGATTCTGCTGTGACGACTGTCCTCCGTGTGTCATGACCACGCACTGTAGGCTACCTGCGGTGCGGGCTGCCTATTCCACGCGTGTGCATCTTGCGCCCGAGCATCGAAGAGGAGGCTATCGTTCACAGGGGCTCTATAACGTTACAGCAATCTGTCATGATTTTATTTTGTTCTGCCTGCCCTGAAATTTAAGGAATCCGCGACGCAAATAGGGGCGGGAGCAAGTGAACGTTTTATAGCCCGATCAAACGCGTCTCCTTTTTCAGGAAATTCAGTTTCTTTCTTTGAAAACGAATAGCATCGCCACTGCTCCATATTCAAACTGCTGTGAGTTGATGAGTGTGCAGAAGTGTCCAGTATTTTAGTTGTGCCTAGGCAGGACAGCTAAAATAGATTCCCACTTTAGTCTCCGATTAGCCTGCTTCACTTGGCTTATCAAATAATAGCCTGCAGCGATCGTGGCGGCTTGTAATAAGGCCACGGACTCGAACACATTGAGAAGCCCTGCTTTCAAGTTTGCCCCGTTACTTGATCTACCTCTGCAGGGAGATGATCAGCGTCCACGGTTTTCTGGACTAAGAAGGCTGCCTACCTCCAAAGGATTGCGTCTGTTCCTAATAATGTTTATTTCTCTCTCTACCTTTTTGTCAGCAACGATGAGTTCACAAAGAGTTGTACACGCGTAAAAATAGCTCAACATCGTTATACTACAAATGAAAGTATCTATTATACACATATGAAACCATCTCGCCTGCAGCAGCCGCTGCCAGTGTGATTGGCGGGCAGCCTTCTTAAATTACGTTCAGAAAGAGACACTGTCTGGCTATTCCGAAAAAAAAAAATGAGTTATTGTTCAGTAACAGTAATGTGCTGCTTATTGTGCACACTTCATTTTAACGCCGCGAGTTTTCGCAGACTCGTGACGTCGCGTAACAAGGAGGCGATTTTATGGCACATTGAAAATTTTTGACGAATAGCGAAGAACCAATGACAAACAATACGCCGTATTGAAAATAGTTCATTATTATTATTTTTTACGCAGTCATGTGTACGTGGTAACTGCGCGGTGGATCACTTACGCGTAATTTGTTGCGTCGTTTTACGAGCAGGTGCTGTGAGCACGACCCAGAAAATTTCGACCAGTCATTAACAGCTAACGGAAGGAAACAATGCGCGATAGTTTAACGTTACAATCACCCACACTTTTCCAAGAAAAATTTGAGCGTACACAGTTTGCCTAGACTATTTACTTGAAGGAAGCGGAGGGGAGGAGTAAGTGGCCACTTTACCGCTTTTCCGTCCACCCCCCACCCAAGCTGTGAAAAGTAGGAGGGCAAGGAACGACACCTAGTATATAAATTCGTAGTCATTTATAACCTTATACCTATGCAGAACCAGCACAATGTGGTTTGCTTAAGTATAATCGACTGAACTTGGTCTTCTTCTTAAGAAAGACTTTCTATTAGAGAACTCTAACAGCAAATAAATTGGCACTCGGCTTATCCTGAAGACTTCTGCGAAGTACCTTGCTTTGTCAGCCACACGTTTTGTTTAATAAGTGAGAACTTAAGGTACTAGAGTCATAGCAGGTTCTTCATACTCATCGTATCTGCAACGCCAAACTTAGACAGGTAAGTTCGCTGGTGCAATGCTCAGATGATCAGGTTAAATTTGGGTGTACTTTATAAACGTCACGGTAATATTTCCAAAATGTTATTAAACACAGGTGTGTTGCAGCGGTATAGGGCGGCCCAGTCTGCACAATCTGTTTGTGCAGATACTTCCTTGATTTGAAACGAAGAGTTTTGAAAAGCAAGTCAAGGGATAAGCTCTGTGAATATAAAAAATCACCTCAAGTTCGCGAGTGGGGGGCGCCAGCCCCCCCACTCGCGAACGAGTTGGTACGCCACTGTTTAGGAATTAACTGGACAGGAAGCATTACGAAGTGCTTGAACCGCATTTATTGTCGCAGCGACGTGAACTTCGTGTTGGTCGCGGACACGGCTACCAAGGGACTTCGTATGGCCATCACGTTTATGTTCCTCGGTCATCTCGCCTCCAGCGTCGGCATCGACACTCGCATGCTTGTCGGCATCGGTGGGCTTTGCTTATTTACACATTAAGGCCCTAATTAGTGCGATCTTCAGCTTGTAATGCTTCACGACAACACCATATCGCATCGTAGTATCAGCTAATTCCTCTATGAGGAGTGTGGAATTGGTTTTCGCCGGTCACCAATTTATATTGCTGTTCTCATGAAAATTTTGTGTAGCAAGCCTGTGACATCTATGATGTGCAGTTTTGGCTATTTGATTGGTCCTCCGAGACGTGGAAGTTGTTTCCTGTGCTTTAAGAAATAGCTGACGTCGTTTTCAAAAACAAATTGCCGCTAACGCCTCCATCTTACTGAGTAACTGGCATTTTTTTGTTCACCTCATTTTTTCAACTCCCGAGGCCTATTTGTCGGTACGCACTTTTAATTCGAGGTTTTGATATGTTCGTCGCAAGCGTCAGCTTCTTTCAACGTTGAAGGTACAAAACAGAGGCAGAGGAAGAAAGGAACACGGTCACTGATCGCAACCGAAACTTAATTGGAAACCTTGCACAATATAAATACAGATAAATTCCTTTTGATAGATCATGTTGATAAAACCGTGTTGATAAATTGTGTTGCTACGTCTTCCCGTTTGTCCGATGTACACAGCTTATTGCACGAAAGCGAAATCAACTACCCTGACGGCACATGGAACAAATTTCCTAGCAAATAACGGACGTGACAGGGTTCACCATATTAGTGTCCGAATTCGAATCACGCTTGTCAACAAAGTTACAAATATTCTATACTTTGTGGCTTGAGGAAAAAGCACTTTCACACCATATCCCGCACCTATATTTTTTAGGCCATGGGCTATATTGTACACGTACGCAACAACGGCGAACCTTTTGTTTTCTTATCAACCGTGCTATGAACAGTTCGCAAAGGGTTACCCTGCTTCTCTAATCATTGAAGCACCTTTTCGCAAACCGAGGAAATGGCCCTGTCAGGAAAGGCAGCCTGGCTGAATCGCACCAAGAGCTCTTCTTACATTCAACAAAGGTTAGGAACACTGTGCGTCCTTAGAGAGCAACAGTCTTAACTTGCATGTGACATCACATTAATGGCAGCAGTTGAGGCTGCACGCCAAAATTTAGCATAACTACTATATTGTATAAAAGCATTAATGAAATAACCCGTGACCAGAAGCGTTTTACATTAGGAAGCATAAAGGCGGGTGCTTTAGAAGTCGCTCGTGATGCTGCATTTTGTGATATCGATAAGTCTTTACAGACAGCTGCCTAGTGATTGTGCTCTAATGTTGCTTTGTCGGCAGGGTACTGGGTTTTCGTTTTCTTGTTTTTTGTGACGAGGTTTTACCTGAATATATATAGTGCAATGTTTCCGACAAAAATTCAGCTGCGAGATAGCGCTCGTTTTTTTCGTTTCTTCCTCTAACCCGGTGTTTGCGCTGTTTTTTACCTTCCACCATCAACTAACTCCAACTAGGCCAATTTGCCGTCTTAAGTCAGCTTCTTGACTAGCAGTGGAAAAAAGACTAGAAACCTAACGCTTGTCGTCGTTGCTCTGAAGATTAGTTAGTTTTCTATTACTAAAACGGGATAAAGAAGTCTTAATGCGACAGCGTTACTGGAGAACATCACTCACTTTAGAGGCATCTGAGAGAAATAATGACCCGATCATGAACGTTGTGGAGTGTCATAGAGCGTCTAAAAGTTCACGAAGAAATAATTCAAACGCTGCTACTATAGCGCCTTGCAGACGTCCCAAAAAGGACTGCTTTGGTCTGAGGGAAACATGCGTGCAATGATGACCTAACAATTTTAAAATGGGACTGTTGCACTGGAAAACATCAAATTTTTTCGCAGGTCAAAACTTTTACTTACAGCATGACAGTCGGGTGTCATCAATTTTGAAAACAGCTATAGCACAAAACTCTGTAATGAGAAAATTAGAGAACATAAACACCCGTTCTCTGGGCCGGCTGTTCTTATTCTGACCCTTGGTCCTTCTTGCCTTCCCTCTGGCCGAGCGCTGCTCTGTCTTCCTTACACTGGGTCACACGGCGAAATTACATGGGGAGCTGCAAAACGGTCTCGGGTGGGCGGCACTGGCGGTGCCTTGGAGGTAACGGGAAGGTGGCAGGGCTTGGAAGAGGGTGCCGGAACAGCGTGCGAAGAGGCGTCTGGGATGGCATGGATTCTCGGTGCTTCTTTATCACCTCTTTCAGGAATTCGGTGACATTCGCATCATTGTCAACACCAGCAGGACGGTCAGGACCTTTCGTAAAAGGAAAACGAAGCTTACGTGACTCTGGGGGAACGGAGAAATCCTTTCCTTCAGCCCCATTCTCTATGTTAATAACGGAGGGCTCAATCTCCTTATTTTAAATATTGTCCGACAGCTCTGGAGGCGCTCTCGGTGGCACACCGGGTGCGTCGACTGGGGCGTTCAGCGCAGGCATCTTCTGGATAGCTGACGGTACGACGGACAGCGGGATTAGCAACCTGGTAACTTTCTTGCGCTTGTCACCTTCCCGCTCAACGTCGGTATGTTGGACACATTGCACTCCATTCCTGCCATCATTTGCAGGTCTAAAATCATGTGCGGCAGGTCCTCTCCTTTGATCATGCTTGCTCTAAACATGAGAGGCTGCTATTTTTTTCTTTGTAAGGTCTCAATATCTGCTTCTCTTACCCCGCCCCCTCACCGAGAAGATAGAGGCGTGTCCCGGAATCATCCCAATGAGTGTCTGGTGTCAACGTGGGCCCTGCGACATTTTTGTCTCTCAGCGCAAGGTGATCGAGTGCGCATTCGGTAGACGACTGCACTCGAAGCTTCGGAAGCATCAAGCATCCCCGATGCGTCAGCAAACACGGTGATGGAAGCCATGGGCTCCATCACTAGGGTGTGTCAGGCGCGAGAGGAGCTGGAATCCCGATGCGTCCCTGCGAAGGCGAATCTGGGTCCCACTCCTTGAACTGCGCTGGATGATGCCGCCAAAGGCATGTCTGACCGACCACCACACGAAGTCGATGCGCGGCCCAGACCATCCGGCACGCAACGGCCACGGCCGCCGTACAGGGACAATTTCGGCGGCTCCGCGCGCTCGCAGTGATGGCCGAGTGTAATGACAAAGAGCGGCAACGTAGCTTGGGCCTCACGCTTGGTCACCGAGAGGAAGACGTAGTCAGATAATAACAGCCGGGCCAGAGAACAGACGTTGTCTCTATTCTATTTCTCATTACAATGTGTTGGTTCTTATGCAAGTGTCCCAGTGCTTACGAATTCGGATGTTAACAAGAAATGCGGAATATAGACGTGCGTCTTTGAAAAAACAAGTGTGAAAGGTTATTGATGCACGCAGCAGTCGAGACGTAACTGTCTTTATGACGCACTTAGAGAATTGATTTGAAATTTTCGTTTCGCTATGGGAAAAGTTGACATGATATATAGGACAACGCAGAAATATTACTGGCGTACGCGTTCTGTAATCCAGATATAGTCTGCTTTAGAATACTGAAAAGAGTATAATCAAGAGTACTGATAGATGTTCTCAATGTGATTGTCAGCTATATTTGAAAGTGTTTTGTGAGGATACACTGACGGCAACACGGCAGTAAAATTCACGTTCAACAAACATGAAGAAGCGGCCGCAGTAGGCGTAAAAACGCTATGGCTACATGCTCATTCTTTCTACCAGAGTCGCACCTCATTGTCAGCGCAATGCCCAAGGCCATGAGCGTGGTACCATACCAGGAACTGTGGAGCCAGGTTCACTCGCTTTGGCTGCTCTCGACGATGCTCCCTAAGTTTGTGAGTATATAGGCCATAGTATGCGTATTGTTAATCCGGGATATCCCATATTCATGCTAGGGATCCTAAATATTTTATATATTACACACGGGTCTTGAGCACACGAATGTGGTGCAGCTTTTTCTGGAAGAGTTCGTAAATATTGCGCTGTAATCACCCTGCCGTTTGACAAAGCGAAGCGCTCCTTTCCAAGCTTACCACTTTTTTTGCGCAAATAACTAAACATTGGACATAGCACACAATGTGTAACGGATCGGCTGACACAAAACGTTCGACCACACATTAAACAGTGCTGGTGGCCAGCTCCGTTACCTGTAGATTGCGACATAGAACAGCAAACGATGTGTAGTTATTCTCGATGCAACAAATATAGGTGTTCAAGGAGATAATTACCCTTCGAAAGAAGCTTCCATTTCTATCCGCCGTAGGGATTGGCCAGTCTTATTCATTTTCTCCCCAAAAACGTGATACTATCCTGTAGATAATGCAAAACAAAACGAGACAAGATCTAAGAGAGTTAAACACACGACAGCCACGTGGGAAGTGTAGTAGCTACCTCGGTGCCCTGACAGGCAGGGACGTATTCGTCAAGCTCCAAAAGGCGATGCCGAACGTGAGGAACACAGAACAGTGACTTGTAGAATACACTGAGACCGAAAGATGCACACTTTCTACGATGGGTGGAGGGGACGTTTACCTGTATTGGATGAAAAACAAAGCGTGTCATATTTGTGCAATTGCATAAAATGCATGCGACATTATGTCCAGAGAATCTGACCGTTGCTTCGAAATTGCATTGTTCGTAGCACCATTGCAGCAGTATTAGAAATTTAAGCAATGCACTTATGAACAACATGGTACATGTTGTAGACACCTTCACACTATAGGTGGAAATGTTCTTTAGTATTAGGATCGCGCAGGCCAAACAGAGATAAGACACTGCGTGGAGTGGTGGTGAATGCGTAATTTCTACATTCCATCTGGTATAACTTAGTTTGCGCTGCACAATATTAGCTCTACGAAAGCGGATTACATTGGGTGCCGGTCCAACAGTTCGTATGTGCAGCAGTGGGTCACATAACCCGTTTGTAATAGCGTGCTATCATTTAATTCTTGTTCATGAACGAACACCGAGAAACTCTTTTATAGCTTGTTTTATTCTAAATGTGCAGGTGAGAAAATGGCGCAACGCCGTACGAATTGTTGCAGCACTGAGAATTCTTCGGCAGAATGGCGCGGTAGTAGTGATGACAGTCTATTGCCACTTATCTCATTAAACATTAAAGTTATATTCTAACGTTACTAATGTAGATGAAAGCATGTGAAAATAAAAAAAAATGAAATTTCGCGCTGGTATGCGAAATAGTCATCTGATAATGAGGCACGCCATACTAGAGAGCTCTGTTCTGGTTAACTTGAACCTTGTAGGGTTTTGCGAACCACCAATGCGCGGCAAGCGGGCGTTTTCGCTTTTCACCTCCACTAAAACTTGAACTTCGCGTCTTTATTTATTGGGGCAAAAGGCCTGTCCTTACAGATCAACAGTAAGTTCACCGGCAATTACGATACCGCGCAATTAAAAACTTTTGCGCAGAGGATCGCGGCCTCGATCGACGACGTCGAGCTGTCCGATCGCAGACGATAAAGACGGATTTAGAGCCGCACTGCCAGCCAGTGAAAGTCATGTCCACAACCACGCAGACAAGTAGATGAATAGTACAGTAGAAAGGGTACTACAGTAGATAACTAGTACGCGCGTTCCCTTGGAGACAGGGAGTGATGTATTGCCCTCGATCGGGTGTGTTCAAGCTGCGTAGCTCCGCCGCTTTTGGGCTGTAGTGTCCACTCTTGTAATACGTATGTTACTCTTTCGGTACTCTACTCTAAAGCCACCTTTTAGCCGCCGCAGAAAGAGCTTCGCTCATCGCTCGTTCAGCGCCTGCTTGCCGTTTAAAACCCGGGGTCCATCTTCGGGCCATAAACAGAGCCGGGAAGGTAGCTAGCTGACAGGCATGGTCTGGCAGGCTACCTCCCGTTCTAGATGACTCTAGGGTCAAGAAAGCTTTTTTTTTCTTCCTGTACATTGGTCGCTACTTCCCCCTCTCCATTCCTCCTCTTCCTTCTTCTATACCTTCCTCGACTTTTCTCGCACTCTTGGCTGTCACTGTCATTTACTCGCCATTGCGCTACGCGTTCGCTCTTGTTTACACCGACGACGCGAAACCCGCAAGAGGACAAGGGTGGAGGCTTGGGGTTGAAAATCCATGACGGTAGTCTTGCAGCGCGTGGACATAGAGACAAGAAAGAAGACGACGCACAGCGCGGTGTGTCGTCTTCTTTCTTTTCTCACGTTAAACCCTAGATATTATTATTATTATATTCTTTCTTTTCCCTCTGTCCTCTTAAGAGTTGCGCGATGAGATGTATGTGTTGCTCAGCGGGGCATGAAGATACTCGGATCGTTCGGCTGCGCTACTTTCTGCAACATCGGTGGCCGCTGTTGTCGCCGAGCTGATGTTGTGTGACGGTATCTTGCCCAGTTAACGGTACGATTATCTTGTTGAGATCACTCAGCGTTAAAAACGGATGCGAACTTAGCGTTATCACTCAGGGTTACAAAAGTGTTAATGCGAACTTAAACATTCCCTGACCTGAGCCGTGGCTCCGAGATGTTACGTTTAACACGTTTCCGTCGGTCAAAGCCTTAGCGACTGCGTGTACGTCTGGTATACTGTAGCGCTAGGAATATTCCCGATTATCGGACGTGGCCTTCAGGCTTACCGTGCCGTTTTCAAGTACGCTTCCGAAAATCAGCCATCCGGGACTAATTACTTGAATTGCACGATCGGCGACGTCGGTAAGCTTCTGAGGAAGGCTGAGTGTCCGTCTTCGCAATGACTTCAGCATTAGTGAATACTCTCAACGATGGCGACTGCGCAGTGCTGAATAAATAGACGTTTTTTTTTTACTGCTTTTCGACATGTGTCAGTCATGTGGCAAACGACTGTGTCATAAGCTTTTCAGAAATATTGGTCATGCTTGAGCAGCGAGAAAGCTTTTTGTATATGTGTATTATTTTCAAGAAAAAACATGGGAGCAAATTGAAGCTGTTTTTTACATGTGAGCCACATTTTCATAATTGGCATGCTATAGCTTTGCACTATCCAGAAATTAAGTCACCTTGTCTGAGGTCAGGTAGAATCATGGGGAATAATGTTCTCAACCTTCAAATATGCTATCGAGTAACTTCAGTGCAAGATTTGAAGTGGATCTTGAAATAAAACCATGAAAAGTTGTCTTGGTTGATGCGAGTAGAGTAGAAATTGGGCCTTGTTTCCTACGACGTATGATAGAGCAAGAGAGACGCACACCCAGAGCCAACGAAGCAATGGCCCCCTTTTATTCAGAAAACGCACGGGGCTTATGCGGCTCTCACCGAGGTTGGTACGATGCTCCGGCGGCCACGAAAGTCGGCGCGATGACGCAGCACATACGACCGTTCATTGTTAGGCCGTACAGCGATATACAGCAAGTACGGCGCAAAAAAGCCACGGGCAAAAGCAGAACAAGTCACATGGCGCTATGTGTCGTAGTCTTCCTAAGTCCGTGCGCACTGCGTTAAGTCCTTAATTCAATTGAACCGAATTTAGAGAACATGCTTATACGCCAGCTTTTATCTTCCTTGCGCGTAATTAGTTATGCATCAGCGGCTTGACGTTAGTTTTCCTAGTGGAACACTTCGAAAGTTTTTCACTATGAAGTGCAAAGAAAATGGTTACTGCAAATTCGAACAACTCCTGAATGATAAATCGTTTAACGGGGGACGTCTACGAAGGGGTTCCGATAGCTTTTGTCCGGGAAGCTACTGCGGTTCCTGCTCCGATGAAGACAAGTCCCCTTGCCCAAGCATTGGCTCCAGAGACATTGCCTGTGCTTCCAGCTTCCATCTTTCCTCGAACTTATTCCTTATCGTATATTACACGCTAGAAAACATTTCTAATGCAAAATTATCATGAACGAATGTGTGCGACAGCGAAAATTGATCGCAGAAAAATTCCTCGGTCGATAACCCTTCAATCCGTGGTACGCTTTCCCCAGCTCATTATGCCGGACATCGTCATCGAAGTGCTCGCCCCGGCGCAACCGCTAGTTTTGATCAACCGGACGCTGATTCACTTCTTCATATGCGTATCTCTTCTTCTGATCAGCGTTGTCGTCTGCAGCCCGGTAAGTGGCTTCCTCTGATTCGCGCATTCACATGATTTGTGACACGTGACCTTCTTCGCAAGAAAGTACACCTTCTGTTCGTGCAGATAGCGAGACTGGCGCCATTTCTCACTTTGTCCTTTTAAACGCCGTACTAACAAGCAATAATGAGAAAAAAACATTTGGCAATTTACATAAGACTTCTAAATGAACCCCTTAATTTCTAGATTGTATACTTAAAATTGAAATTTCTGTGGAAAAACTTTCAGGTATTCACAATATTTCAAAACGTCTACGACTAGTTAATGATGATGATGTTCAGAATACAAAGACATGCTTGAGAGTAACAAGTGCATAGGAGATTATTAACGAAGATAAGGGAATTGCGGGGCTAAAATTACATAATTAAAATACTCCGATATTCTAACGATATTCAACGCGTTGCTAACGCGTTGCATACTAACGATATTCAAGAGCGTTGCTTGCCACCGGATTTCGATTGCTGCCTTGAGAAAGGTTCGTTCGAAATGCTAGAGGAATTTCTGTCAATTCCGTCTCCTTTTCTCGCTATGCAAGACTTAACTCCCGAATTTCACTGATTATTTTTGCAAGTTTATTTACTTACCGACTATGATAATTTAATTGAAAGCAGTATATTAAGTTAGTGTAACTTACGCTTCTCTGCCCTTGGGCAATAGTTCTTTTCGTCTACATCTTGTGGAGGCACTATGTCTTAATTTTGATTGTGAGCTGATTCAAAGAATCGCAACGAAGGACTCGGACGGACAGAGGTTAACGGAAGCAATGAGTGCATAAACAAATCTTTGACATGAACGAACTAGCCCTAGTCATCTCTCCACTGTATCTTCTTTGCACTCAAGGCATCTAGCACTTGGCATGTCATCTGTTGAAATATTTCCTGCTGTGCTTTCATTACATCTTTCTTATTAAGCAAGTTGGAATCCTGAAGAAAATGTAAGAATTGGAAAGCTGGACACGTGGAAATGGTTAACATGTAGTTACTATAGGGTGAAACAGACAATACAGATCTGCGTGACTAAAAATTTTTGCTGATGTAGAGACGTGAAAGAAAAATAAATATTTCTACTGTCCGGAGGGCCCGGGCAGAGGGTCTTCACCTTCCGGTGCCGACCTGGGTGGAGCCGCCGACTGGTTGAGGGGGTCTTAGGACTTCCTTACACTGGTCCCTCTGGTCTTTCAATAAAGTCCTTTCTTTGTATGTATGTCTACATAATCATTTTAACACAAATGCAAGTCCCAAAATTTAACGCGTTAAATATTGCGTCAGAAGCGACCGCTTGCAGGCAACTGTAAATTCATCAAGGCTGTGTTTGTACGTTCACAAGAAGGCCCTAGTTGGGTAAGCGTGCCTTCTATAGTCCTGCATGACATAGAAATTTCTTTCTTGAATAGTTTTGTCACATGATACAGTTTGTTCATGGTTGTCCTAATCTTTTGCATTTATCCTCAGTTTGACGTGATCGGCTTGTGGTCACGTGGTTATAGGTTCCACTTTAAAATATGTGTTTCTGCTGTAATAAAGTTGGTTGCGAGAACAGCACTGGTGTTCGTGTCCCCTCTTAACCTCTGTCCTCGTTGTATCGCGCTGAATCCGCTCAATACGTGTAAATCCATCGTATCTAGTCGCTAAGATAAGCACACATAGATACTGCTAGGTGTTCAGGCGGGCCGAGCAGATGAGCCTTATGCAACGAGTTACTGGTGCAATTAATATGCTTAGAGCATGCATACATTTTCTTGGGGGCGTTGATTACACGAGTGCGTCAGATATGTGACTAAATACCATACCTTCAACTTCCGTTTTTACTGCTATAGCAGCACTTATTTCTTAATGGGACACAGAACGGTACGAAGAAAAGGGACATCAGAAGGTATCACTGGAGATCACTTGGAGAATAGTTTGTTCCGCAGTGGAAATTTACTCGCCAATCATAATTATCATCAATAACCCATACCTTGTAGCAGTTTCAAAGTGTGGCCCACAATAGCCTTCTGCAGCATCTGCTGTGCCTGACTCGTTGCCCTGTAATACGCAATGGGACTCTAGGAATGCTGGTATAAATGTTGTTCGTATGTAGCTAATCGACATTAAGAAAAATAATGAAAATCAGTCAATTAACAAAGGGAATAAGTTTTTCAGGTCAGTCAAATGATAGACAGCAGGAGATAACACAATGCCCAGACTTGCAAGAATGTTCTCAAAACGCTGTTGCAAAATATCATATTACTGTTTTGAGTGAACGCCAGTAAGACAGCGCTCAAGGACGTACAGCTCTTGCTCAGACGATTATGAGTGCATGTAGCAACTACCGAGAATATTTATCTTTGTTGTAAGCAGTCCTTGTAGATGGCACTGACTTCATCACCCAAAGTGCCACGTGTCTTGAGGGCATGGGAAATTTTCCTATCAAATCAAATTCCAAGACGTCACTGTGCTCGTTAAATCCCTTATGGGGCACCTGCGGTTATATGCCCTCTAAGACAAAATCGAGTATTTGGGGAGTATTTCTGCCCCACAACTATACTCGTAATCTAGCTCGCTTCCGTTTCCTGTCTTCAAAACCCGGCTCTCGCCACTTTCCTATCTAGAATGCTATGTCACGCTGATAACGCGCGCGCCGTTCGTGACCGGAACATGCCGGGAGCGCGGTGATAACGGGAGAAAAGTACGCGAGGAGGATGACGATTATATATAATCGTGCTAAACTTGCAAATGTGCTAAACTTGCACATTTTGTGAATGTATGTTGTATGTGAATGCGTCTTGTATGCCATTCGTAAGCTGAAGGATAATTCGCAGCCTAGTGTAAATGTCTGACATGCGCAACAGTAACGTTCGTATAAACAGCTCGTTTATAGTCTCTTGTGGGTTTTTTACTTGCTTGAAAAGGTGAAATAACAAAGCACCCTTAATCTCACTGTGGTGTGTCACGTCACCTCTAAAATATCGAAAGGGGTCAGTAGGGGCGTTACGCCAACAATAGAACCCACTTGCAGCAAATTCTGGAAAAATAAGGGCCTATAAAGGGTGTTTCGATAACGCATTCACCCACGAGGGTGTTCTCTTTCGTTGTCTGTAGTCGGGAAAACTAATAATGATGAAATGCATGGCGCTCGTAACGAAAGCACTGTTTTGCGTTGCGGCAAACTGTGTCTTCTGTACTAGAAATGTTGTTGAGTCTGTGTATAGACTTCTTATTTATATTCTTTCTCCCGTCACAATTTAGTATAAGTAGAGTGTCCAGGTACTTTAAGAAGCGCATAACAAGAGAAGCAATAGGCTGCACATTTTCACTAAGCATATACTTATTGGCCTAGCCCGTAGACGACACCGAGAGCACAAGAGCAAAACATTTTCCTGCACTTGTAGTCGCTATGTCCACCTCATTGTAATACTTGCCGTGGTAGTTAACACAGCGGCCGCATTTGGATGGTAGCCAAATGGGAGTACAGCCGTCTACTTATGATTTGGGAGCGCGTCAAAGAATTTCGTTTGGTATTTGTTACTCCACAGAGCCGCACTAAGGCGTGCCTCGTGATCATATCGTGGTTTAGGCACGTCAAACCTGGCAATCACGCCAGTTCCGTTCTGAATCATTCCACTGAAAATCGAGGTCGGTGAGTTAAACGTTTAAGTTCTTATGATGCCACCGTAGTACGCCTCAAGCCGCGCGGCTGCATCTTCGATGGAGGCTAAAATGTTTGAGGCCCGTGTACACTCTTAGCAAACGACCGCTTAAAACAACGCATATAAGGCGGAAAGTAGGTCAAATTTTCGACGCTTATAAATGGCTCTCTAAGCGGCCTACTTATACGGCTCTTTCATGCGGCCCTTCTTTATACGGCCTCTGGCTAAGCGGCTCTTTCTTATGCGGCCTAAATTTATGCGGCTCTTCCCTATGCGCGGCCATCTCGTTGCCAGAAGGCCGTTTAAAAGTGACCGCTTAAAGTAACGCATACCGTCGATGTGGTTAAGCGGTATTTCAGGTCAAATCTGTCCGGCTTATATACGGCTCAATATGCGGTCGAAATATATGCGGTACTTTTCGCAAATTTTTAGAAAAAAAAAAGAAATTCTTCTACGTTGTAGTTGATCGTGCAGTGTACCTCTTTTTTTCTTTTGTTCTCTTCAGCCTTTCAACTCATGAATATGCATTTACACATCACAAGAACACTGCACAGAGAGTCACAAACCATGTATCAACACACACACACTCCACCACGGGGATTTGAACCCAGGCCAACCGCGTGACAAGCAGACACTGTAACCACTACGCCACCGCACCACACGATCTGGGTGGACTTCCGCGGCTTTATATATGCACTTCACGTTATCTTGGACGATTTTACGATCGGCTACAACGCTATAATTTTGCATATATGAGAGGCATCGTTCGCGTATAATGCGCGTGTATACGTGTGCACGACCTTAAGCGAACCCTCGCGGGCAGTCACAGTCAGTTTGTGTGTGGAATTATGTTTCTCGTCCGACGGCTTGCGCATCCCGCACGGAGACAGAGGTGAACAATGAACGATGCGTTTCCGAGTGCATTTCCATTTGCCGGCATCATACAGCAGCCGAACGTGCCCTGATGTGCAACCAGCCGCCAAAGAAAAGTTTTCTGCGATGTTTGACGCAGTACAGGCGGTGGAAGTCAGCTGATCTCATCTCTACTTGGCGAAGTACAGTCTCCCACGTCCTTCGCGAGCATCGCGTTGATGTCGGTGCGTTTATACGGACAGTATTATGTAGAGGTTCATCTCAGAGAATCGGATTAAAACACATAATCGCTTATTCGCGCAACTGATGGGTTTGGTGTAGTGCAGCGCGTACGAGGCGACGGACCAGCTTTCAGAACGGGCGCGCTCATTTCTCTCTCGAGTGTAGCATAGGCGATGAAGAAACGTTGTTGTTGAGTCGAAAGAACAACGAGCCTTCGCAGAAAAAGAATGCAGTCTCCCGAGCTCGAGGCTGACGGCGCGGACGAGCGATGCCGTGGGATTGTCATGCTGGGGAGGACGGCGGGTCTGAGGTTGTTCGTTCTCGTGGTTCGTTCGTTGTTGACAGTTGGAAGTGATGCTCCCCTTGGCTTCCACAAACGATGAAACGTATAGTGCATGACTGGCGCGGAAAGAGCACGCATGAAATCGCTTGCATCACCCGTTAGAACATATGTTTCCTGCCAAGCGTCGCATCAAAAATAGCAATGCTTGAAATCGAATGAAGTCACAATATGATCCAGCTTTCAAGGATAAAACCATGCTATTTCTTCAAAAGTCAGAAGTGGCCTGAAGGATTCAGAAGGATCATGTGAACAATTATACTGAATGATGCAAAGATTAACTTGAAACATTCTAATATTTAATAGGTGCTGTTAAATCTAAATAATAACCCCAAATTAAATATGCACTTGTTTTGCACCTTGAAGCTTCATGAACGTTAAGCTCTATAACATGCCTCAGTTGACCACATATCAGCGCCGAACAGCGATCTGGTGGAGGCCCTGTGTTGGGAAACATAGCAGGTTGAAGGTTGTTTTCGTATTCCACCCATTGTCGACGAGTGAAAGTGATTCTTTCCTTGGCTACGAGATGTGATCGGAGCGACAAGGGCCAGTATTACTTCACTCCACGTCATCCAGTCGAGTATGCTTTGAGCTTAACAACGCTTAAACGTATAAACTAGCAGAATGCTAGAAGTGGCTGAACTCGGGCAGTAATCTTGACTTCTAGGAATAAATGTTCACCTGTCTTAAAAATGTGCAGTCAGTAGCATCCTGCTTGATTCGGATCATGGGACACGACATGCAAACGTAAAATACTAAATAGTAGATATAGAGGAACAATTCTTTTACTCAGTAGGTGTCATAATTGCAAATAACAGCTGCAAATAAAAAGCACGCTTTCACACTAATAGCACACCCATAAATGTTGAGCTTTACGTGTCCCAGTCAACCTCCCTCATGTTCAATACCCGGGGCGTAGCCAGAAATTTTTTTCAGGGTGGGGGGGAGTCATCCATGCTTTATGTATGTTTGTGCATGCGTTTGCATGTCTGTGTGTATATATACACAAGCAAAATTGAAAATTTTTTTTTGGGGGGGGGGGGGGTTGAACGCCCTCCAATGCCCCCCCCCCCCCTGGCTACGCCCCTGTTCCATACCATGTAGCTTTACGTGCACCTTTATTTAAATATAAGCTGTCATGCAACATCCTTAGCTTTGGCTGGTACAGCAGCTAATACAAACTGTGCTTGAGAATCCAAGATTTATTGCCAGTACCAACACTAGCTATACACAATAACATTCTGTAGTAGTTCAAGCGCAAGTGTTGCAGCTTTTTTTTCAGAATTAGCAGCTCATATAGCGCTCACATAAGCATGCAGACATACACGTCTAAATGTGCAGCTATTATTCTTTTTTACGAAGAACTGCGTGAAATAAACTGGCACAAGGAGACGCACGGACAAGCGTCTTCCTTGTGCCAGTTTATTTCGCGCAGTTCTTTGTAGTCATGGATTACCAACTTGCCCAGCGATCAATTCTTCAATATTATCCTTTACGTGCAGCCCCCTTTACGTGCAGTTACCACGGCACACCATCTGTCAGACATTGTGCCACATAAAGGGTATTTGCATATAGTACAAGATTTGTCCTTCACTAAATGTTGAGACCTGAAATGTATTTGTTATTTTTCTGGTACCATTTCAAAACATGACCTTTCCCTTGCAGTGTTGAGACATATATTTGCAATAAGTTAGTCAGGCATCGAGTCCAAATCCATCACTGTGCCAGCCTGGCACTTAATTATGTATGCATGGGTCCCTTATTTCCATTCTCTGCTTCAAGCCCTTCCCTTCACCCATTACTGTAGAACTGTGGCATTTAGGTGTTCCATCTGGCACCGCTAATTGTTGTTACATTTTGTGCCATTTCTTCGAGTACCCATGCCAGTATTTAGTGCACTAAGTGAATGAAGGAACATGTTATGCTGCTGCGCAGCTGCATACTGAGCAGAACAATGAAATGAATTAGAGCCATGAGAGAAAATATAGAGAATATTGTCACGCTACAACGCAAACACAAGACAGTGAGAAGTTCTACAAGAGTAGGAGGACAGCTTGTTGACACAAAAAAAAATAGCAGGCACAAACATGTCTAGCAAGACTGAAACTTGGGCTAGTTGGTTGTCCTTCATGATGAACCAGCAGCACAACCACACACAGAGGAAAGGTACACGAAACACAGCACTGTGTTATGTGCCTTCTTTCCTATGTCCGTGTGTGGTTGCACTGCCGGTTCATCATGGACAAACATGATGTCTTCGGCAAAATCCCAAAGACCCACTAGACATTGATGTTCATTGATGTCCCCATTGTCTTTCTCACCTGCAGAGCACACGCATCACTACATATACAATAGGATGCATTGCAAGGGTTCTTCACCTATATGCTCTCTTGTTGGAGTAATAGGGCATTGTGTGAACAAAATAACGAAGGTAAAAATAAAATCACCCTAAAATACATGCCATATTCTTTATTGCTCAATTTTCAACCTCCACGTGTTCCACTTCAGCACCTGTGCACATAATGGCCCCCTAAAGGATCTCGGCAGTAGTTTCTCTGAAGTGGTTTTCAAAGCTGCTATTGGATTAGATTAAGCTAATTGAATCTCATGAACTTATCCTTTCAAAACAAATAAGGGGGCAGTCCACTTGTTATTTTCTAGCAAGCTACCTTAGCAATTTGGCTTTGAACGTGTGCACTTTCCTTGCAATTGTGTCCCAAACAATATTAACTACAAGACACATCATTCTACACTCTTAAAAGAAAAGGTAGTGCTACTTACTAACTTTGAGGTAGTAAATTGCTGTCACAACATTCACTACCTAAGTAGTAACTGCAGGTAGTAAACGGCAAGGTAGTAAAGTTACTACCATGTCATTTACTACCTGCAGCTATTACATACCAAAGGTAGTAACATAAAGTTAGTAAATTTACTACCATGACAGTTACTAGTTCCTGTTACTACTTATTGGAAGGTAGTAAGCTAAGCTAGTAACATTACTACCACGACGGTTATTACTTAGTTACTAAATGCAGGAAAATAGTATTTGTAAGTTAGCAAATTTCCACCGTGCATGTTAGCTATTTGCAGCAACTATTGATGAAAATTTGCTACATCATTTGATAACGTCAGTCAACTTCATGAACTAGAAAAATTGCATCTTACTTAACACAAGGAGCATGCATCAGCTAATCTCACAGAAAAAAAAATTAATGTATTTCAATAAAGAGACTAATGTCTTTAGACATCAGAATCATTGCCCCGCCACGGTGGTCTAGTGGTTATGGCGCTCGACTGCTGACCCGAAGGTCGCGGGATCGAATCCCGGCCGCGGCGGCTGCATTTTCGATGGAGGCGAAAATGTTTGAGGCCCGTGTACTTAGATTTAGGTGCACGTTAAAGAACCCCAGGTGGTCAAAATTTCCGGAGCCCTCCACTACGGCGTCTCTCATAATCATAGCGTGGTTTTGGGACGTTAAACCCCAGATATTATTATTATTATCAGAATCATTAGACTGTCTTTTGCCAGTCTAATGCGCTTTCTCATGCACACCTAATGAGGGTCTACAAGGAATTGGCTGCTGTTAGTGTGTAGAATTCTGATGTATGAGTTTCAGCGTATTGCAGCCTTATGCCTGCAACAGCATGTTTGCTGCACACAGGTCAATAAATCTTTTTGTGGTTAACAATACGAAAGTGTGTAGGCTTTAGAGGATTGTAACAAAAATATCAGCAGAACATTTCCAGCAATGACTATATCAACAGCGTTCTTTACATGTAAGAGTATTTTGAAGCCAATAAGTAATCTTGTAGGCCTATGATGCAGGCATTTGGAAACAAGCTCTACATTGTCAATTTATTTAGTTTCAATGGGACAATAAATGGGGCTAGTTGATTCAATTCCCATGAAAGTGCAGTTTTATAATCACAAACAAACCAATAAGATGATACGAGAAGTTTCCAGGAGTAAGTGCTTTTTTATTTAATTTCTCGACGCGGCACTGACGATAGGCTCTCCTGTGCTGCACTGTTGTGGTGGTACAGTTGCTGTATTTGAAACCTGCAAGAGAGAGTGTGAAAATGTAGTTTGGCATTGAAGCGAACAGCTTAGCGCAACACATCAACAGATGCTGCAATTTATGATTGATGACTTTCTGTTTCGAAATAGTGATATCATTTTTACCATTTTACTTGAATAATCCACGTGTATTCAATGCCCAACCCCATAGCCTTGGCTTAATGCTGCTTTGATCAAAAACATAAGAAAACAAACCGCTATACAGCACTTCTGAGGGCTGTGGTGTCATAGATAGGCCAGCTATCATATACAGGCCAATTAGCTCGGTCAGCTTCTTTGATGTAACGTTGCATAACAGCATCCTTTCGCTACTCAAATGGTACTCCATGCATGACTCCTGGATGACTCCAGGAATAGGCTATTCTGCCATGAGAAACGCCCTCATCCGATCATGCCCTCAGTGGACGGAAACAAGTTTTACGATTCAAGTGGAACGCTCGAGGAGCACGGGGTTCCCTAGTGCTCTTTTGAGCTCCCTAGCTGAAAAGATGCTCGTCACTCTTAGAACGACCAGAAATAACAGGCCAAACAAGCACACTCGCTCTCCCTTGGCTGACGTTCCCTACATTCACGGTTTCTCTCATAGGTTGAAGAAGACTGCAGGCAGAGTAGGCATAAGAGTTTTGTGCTCCATCCCAAACCATCTGGCCTCCCTATGCAGGCTAGTTAACAGGGATGAAACAGTATCCTTTTGCTGTGACAAGAAGCACAGAAATCATTTCATTGAATGCGTGAAGAACGTCATTTATGACATTCCATTATCATGCAGAAAATCATATGTAGGACAAACCGGACGATGCATAAATTACAAAATGGGTGAACATGCCAAATCTTTAAAAGCAACAACAGGCAGGAACCTGGCATTGTACATCATGCGGCTGCTCCCCATTGCTTGACAATGTGCAAGTTCTCATGAAATATCGGGAGTAATGTGCTCACAAAATTTGTGAGGCGCACATAATTCACAAAAGGGGAGCAGCTTGCGTTAGCGCGCTATCACTAGCACTATTTGACGAAGAAATTAGCTGCCATGAGCCTCAATTGTGATCACTAAGCTTGTTGTCACATGTTTTGTTTTCTTGTTTTGTTTTCTGTTTTATTGTTAGTGGTTGCAGTTTTCTAGCCTTGCTGTCACTTGCTTAAAAACCTTTTTTTTTTCAGACCCTGGTTCTTCGTTTTTGTTGATTTATGAATGTCAGACTTTTAGCGGTTTTAATCAGTTTGGTATTGACCACCATGTCATTGTTCTTTTTTGCCATTTTTTGCTTGTGTTTATGTTTTAATGAAATCGGCTTCTGCCGCATCTTGTAAACCCTATCCAAAAAAAAAGCCGGGCGGCCGAGTCACTTGATAGCATTTGTGCCATTTTTCGATTTTTGCTCGCCTGCCTACAGATTCTCAGACTTTCCAATAAGGAAATCAGTTGATAGTCAGCTCTGTGCCCTGTATGTTCTTCGTCCCGTTGTCTGCGCTCTTTTGCCACAAAGAAGAATCCACATTCAAGTGCGTTGTTACTTGTTAAACATCTTGACAGGATAGCACAGCTACTCAAGAAAAGAGCACATAGCAGTGCTGAACTCACGACTAACTTTTCTAGAAATCACGCAGATACTTAAGATATCACCTGAACCCAAGTGTTTTCACAGAGATAACATCATTTACAATGGTCGATTCCACGAAAGATAAAAAAAAGGTGTATACTTGATGTTTCCGATTTTCCTGATAATTTTGTATGTTGTGCACATATGACTGCACAGCACGAAATCGCAATTTGTTTTCACATAAAAATTTTTTTCAACACAGGAAAATTCGACGAGCGTCGCCGGTTGACGACGACCATCTTACGAAGAGTGCGTTTTCGTAAATTCGCAACCATGCTGGCAGCTACTGAAGCTATACATTACAAATATCTTTCTATTTAGCATAAGTAGAAGTGAAGAAGAAATAGCTCTTATAATTTGATGGAATTCTGAGCAAATTATGCATTTTTAAAAATTCACGACAAACGCTGCGTTAGTGAAAATTAGTCAAATTTGGGACGCTATGGTTACTTCTGTGAACATCTTAGTTTGTTCATATTTGCTGTATGAATAGGCCTTTATGTGAATAATGAACCTCTGCATTTGTATTTCTCTAATAATTTTCAAAGTAGTAAATTTTCATGTATTATTTGTATGGTCGCCCATTTGATGTCGTCACCGATCATCATGCACTATGCTGGCTGTCATCATTGAAGGATCCCTCGGGCCGTCTCGCCCGCTGGGCACTTTGCCTGCAAGACTACGACATCCGCGTGCTGTACCGCAACGGACGCCAGCATGCTGATGCCGACGCCCTCTCGCGCTCCCCCTTGCCTGACGCCAATGCCTCCTGCTCAGTATCTCACATTGCTGTTTCTTCCATCGACGTTCACACCATCACTACCGAGCAGCGCAAGGATAAATGGATCACCTCGCTGATAGACTTGCTCACTGATCCGTCGGCAACACCAACCACTCGCCCGTTGCGTCGTCAAGCCCACAATTTCGCCATTCGTGACAACCTACTGCACCGACGCAATTACAACGCCAACGGCCGCCAGTGGCTACTTGTGATACCCCGAAGTCTGCGTGCTGAAATATGCGAGTCCTTCCACTCTGATCCGCAATGCGCGCACTCTGGGGTATCCAAAACTTACCACCGCATTCGACAACGATACTTCTGGCGAGGGATGTACCGTTACGTGCAGAAGTTCGTCCGCTCCTGCCTCGATTGCCAACACCGAAAACCTTCAACGCACGTGTCACCAGTCGGTCTACAACCATTACCTTGCCCTAACCATCCGTTTGGGCGCGTGGGCATCGATTTGTATGGACCACTTCCTCTGACCTCGGCTGGTAACCGTTGGGCCATCATCGCCGTTGACCATCTAACGCGATCTGCCGAAACCGCTGCCCTCACAGCGGCTACAGCGTGCGATGTTGCCTCCTTCCTGCTACACCGATTCATGCTGCGTCACGGTCCACCCTAGAAGCTTCTCAGCGATCGAGGCCGTGTCTTCTTGTCGGAAGTCGTCGAAGCCATTCTCAAAGAGTGCCATGCTGTTCACCGCAAAACTACTGCTTACAACCCGCAGACGAATGGCCTAACCGAACACTTTAACCACACGCTCGGCGACATGCTCTCAATGTATGTCGCCGCCGATCACACAAATTGGGATGCCATTCTGCCCTTCGTCACCTACGCCTATAATACCGCCCCTCAGAACACTACTGGTTTTTCACCCTTCTTCCTGTTGTACGGAAGGCACCCGTCGCACACCATTGACACGATACTACCCTACAAGCCGGATCCATCTGAGTGTGCGCCTATTTCTGACACAGCCAGGCTTGCTGAAGAGTGTCGCAAGCTTGCAAAGACCTTTACAACGCACGAACAAGAGCGGCAGAAGAGCCTTCACGGTGGCACCACCACTTCTGAGTCCACGTTAGTCGCCGGAGCGCTCGTATGGCTCTCGGTCCCTACCACTGCAACTGGCCTCTCTTCAAAACTACTGCCGAAATACGAAGGCCCCTACCGGGTCATCGAGCGCACATCACCGGTCAACTACCTGATCGAACCCATCGAACCAGCTTTGGACATGCGCCGTCGAGGGCGCGACATAGTCAACGTGGAGCGCCTCAAGGCCTACTAACCCACTAATAGTGACAAGCTGTTAGGTCGCCGAACGGCTCCCTTTTAACCATTACGTTTATTGCAGAGAGTAGTGAAGACAGGACAAGAAGGGACACAGATAGGCGCTATCTTTTAAGTGTTTTTTGGACTCAGATCACACATATTTATAATTTAAAAAGAAAAACTTCAACATGCGCAGGCACAGCTGCGTCCAGGAAAAATAGTTATTTCTTTGACAAGTAGTGTAATGACACACTAACGCAATCTCGGCCAAGATTATGAATACTTGCTGACTCAATAATCAATGTAGTATAGTTTCTTTACTGTTTGGCAAACAGGCAATCGCTGCGTTTCTTTACATTGTTGCAATGTTCCCTGAATCTTTCCTTGAGATGTTGCCCCATTTGCCCTCTATAATGCTTACCCCATGATAGGAGTATCTGATAAACGGTACCTTATATGCAGGGCACGTAACGTGTCCTGTGATTCTTATTGCAGCCAAGCCTCTCCTCTGAGTATCTGGGTTGCTGCTTTTCCATAGTTTAACATGCTTATTTGAGGCCATGAACATTATGCTGATGATTCCGAGCACCAACAGTTTCTATATTGTTGAATATTCCGTGCAGATATGGCATCGTGGCAAACATTTTTCGGCCATCAAGATTTGGCTTTTTTTTTTTTTTTGGCTTGGCAACTGGAAGGTGGTTTTCTGGGTAGGGCATATGCAAACGATACAGCAAGGTGAACAGGATATCCTGCTTGTGTCAGGGGAGTTCTTTGGAAATTAAGGCTAGTCCACAAGTAATAGGAACAGAAATTTTACTGCGTTAGCGAGCTACAGTGGCATAGGCAGAAATTCATTTCGGGGAAGAGGGCGAGTGGGGGCATGGGCCCGGTCTGCTACCCCCTCGCTACGCCACTGTCCAAGCAGTGTCAGACAATGCACCTTTCTACCATTATTGAGTGGGAGAAACTAAGAGGCAGCAATGGCTTGTTTCCCATCAGTTCGTATAACTAGCTCATGCACTTTTTATGCAAATGAAATTGTACATTCAGGAACCTGATATGGTACAATCCTTGCCCGGATGCTCGTGGGTAAGCACCAGTGGGTGTTAGTAATCATGTGCCAGTGTTAATATGTTAGTGGCTTCAGATTCGAAAGAACCTTTGTGGTATTTAATAAAGAAAGACGCAGTCATCCTCATATCTAAAACATTTAAAAACTTATGTGCTTGCATATTGTACTAAATAATCATGTTCCTATTTCTTGTGGACGAGGCTTGATTTCAAGAACTCGCTGGATGCAAGCAGGATATCCTGCTCCCCTTGCTGTATTGGCTGCAGAAGCCCTACTAAACAAACACCTTCCAGCTGCCAGGCCAAAGAAATGGCTAATCGTGATGGCCAAAATATGTTTGCCACTATGTCATACCTGCACGGGATATCCGACAATATAAGAACGGTTGGTGGTCGGGCAATCATCAGCATAGTGTTCACGGCCTCAAATAAGCGTGCTAAACTATGAAAAGGTTGCAACCCAGACACTCACTTGGCTGCAATAGGAATCACAGGACACATTATGTGCTCTGCAAAGAAGGCATCGTTTATCAGATGATGGGATAAGCATTATGTGGGGCAAATGGGGCAGTGTATCAAAGAAAGGCTCAGGGAAGACTGAAACATAAAGAAAGGCAGTGATGACTGGTTAGCTGAACACTGGAGCATGTGTGGTTGCTTCCCACTTTTTGATGAGAGTTTCATCGTGCGTATGCACAGCAACGAAACTACTACATTAAAATTGAGTCGGCAACTATTAATAATCTTGGCTGAGATTGCATTAGTGTGCCTTCACTATCTTTAACAAAGAAATAATTATTTTTCTTCGATGGTGCTGTGCCTGCGCACGCCCAATTTTTTTTTCATGGCAGCACCACACAGTTTCACCACAGTTTCATGGCAGCACAAACATCACAGATGTTCGATGGAAGATGGAGGAGGCTTGAAGAGACGAAAAAAATCTTCAAACGGTATGTCACTGCAGCCAACTCTTGTACGAGTAGACTTGCCTTCATCAAGATGGCAACATCAAGAATTAACAGTTGCTCCCTTTATGAAGACAACTCCAAGTTTCAAAACGTTGGCTCTGGCGACATCCCATGTTCAAAGATTACAAGCTCAACAATACAAACTATTCGACGTTCCATGTTCAAGGAATGCAAACTAAATAATATGCATTGCACTGAAGTGCAGAAGGTACGTTTCTCACTCCTAAGCTAAAGGCCAGTATATGCTGTATATCAATAGACCTTATGCAAAATTGCTGCCATCTGTTGGAGGTTTGACGAAGCTAACGATTCGGCGCCATGTTGGAGGCTTGTGCCCGAATTCTATTGCTGTCGCCGCTATCACTTCTTGCTTGTATCCGCTTTGGTAGTCGGCAATCAGGGCATAAAAATGTCAGGCGGGCCTGTACACGTTACCGGCATTTCCTAGTTTTTACGTTGACGGTTATTACGTGTAAAGAACCGCCTCACAGCGAGAAGAAGGTGCAAGTTTGACACTGCTAGTCACGTGCAGGCCTGTCGTCGTCGATAATGAAGCTCTGCGCTAGGTTACAAATTGGCCTGTCTGTTTTCAGTGTAGCGAATAAAGCGTTGTTAGCTATCTGAATATCATGCTTGTATAATGTAGGATGGTTGGGAAGAGGCTTTATTTAGCGCGGCTAGGCGCAGCGATGACGGTAAGAAAGTGCAGTTGACCCAATTGAAAGCATATTTCATGAGGGACAGCCTATGTCGAGCCGACGTAGTGTCCATCTAATTTTAAATAAAACGTTGTCCTCTTTTTATCTTTGAAATAATATTATTTCGCTGTTGTAGTCATCCGACCTATGTTATGTACAGAATTACCGTGCGATTAAAATGCAGAAAATTGCGCATCTCATGCACGTGGAAAGTGAACATGAAAAGTGTAGTGTCTCCTAGAAGTAGATGCCGATCAGCTGGTATTTTATTGAATATCCTTCCGATATGTGATCCTATATAACAGGAAACGCCAAGAATATTCGTGTTCACATTGTCGCTTTAGGGGCCTACTGGTGCTTTACAATTTAAACCCGTTGCGGCAAGGCAGTTTTGCTTCGCCGACTGAAACCGCCTCAGCGCGTAACCAGCGGTAGCGCACCCACGGTAGAATGTAGCACATTTCCCGGAACAGCATTTTATTTAGTTTCATAAGAAAAGTACCGCGCACTTGAAGCACCTGTTAACATTTCATAGCAAACTGGAGTGTACAGAGGATTTTTCCGAAGGGGGGATCAGCTTTTGGGAGAACCTGATTTGCTCTTCCTGGGGTATAAGTTAAACAAAAAAAAGTAAGGGGTGGGGGCGGTCAGGACATCCGGGCAACCCGTCTGAACCTGGCAGTGATACCACATGAAATGCTTGAAAAATACGCATAGTGAAGAAATACGCACGCAAAGCATCCCACCAGACGCTACCTTGTTAAACTCCACCATCGAAAACAAACTACAAACAACACGCTCCAGCACAATCGGTCCGTCCGCTGCAAATCAATGACGCGCACGAGCTATCTGTCTAACATGTAATTGTTATCGCAATTTAATAAACAAGCTAATATCAACAGCAGCGCAGGCATGCGCGAGTAGCCGCGATGCAGCTTTGAAGCTCGTACACGAAGCGGGTTTGTGCCTGCAGCAAGCACACGGTGCGAAAACTTTCTTGTTCTGGCATGACATGAAAGAGTGTTCTCTGATGAGTGCCGATGCTGTCACATACCACATATATTAACGGCGAACGGAAACACGGCGTTAGTCGTAAGCAGTAACCGAAGCAACGGAACGATCTGCTGATTCTCGTCGGCCACGAGGAAATGTACTAACATGGAGGCTTGGTTCCTGCAAACCTTCTTTCAGCATCCCAATTTCCTCAATCTCAGCAACACAGCACTCGAAAATATGTTGGCATTTTCGTTCTTATCAGCCGCCACACGTTGATATGTACGCTCCTTGTCTACATGCGGAGCGCGCTTAGCCTTCACATGGCGGAAATGCACACAGCGGCCGCTAGATGGCAGCAGATTTTGCATAAGGTCTATAGGTGCTATGTGTCCAAACTGTCGCAATCTAGTGATGAAAAGAAATGCCTACCACTCATTATGGCTTGCCCGGGCTTGCAGGAAGTATGCTCCTATCTTGTACTGCAATCTGTCCTCTGTGTCGGTGCCATGAACAGCTCTCATCGCTGATACATGCATAATAGATACCACAAGGAAATGTTGATTTTCACTCAAGACAAACCCAACCACACACAGATAGTGAGTACCAAACATGTCCTCAGGCAAGTCTATATTCATATATTAAAGAGATCGATCCTTGAATGAAGGGATCAGGGTGCAATAAGAACAGGTATTAGTGGACCAGCCACTTGCAGACTATTGAAAGAGTGCCATTGCGTGTTCAACATTCACACATGTACACAGTAAGCAATCAGTCATGGGCACGTTACCAGTAAAATGTAACAGTGTTACAGTTACCTAAGCCAAAAAAGTGGGATAGGTTTCAAACAGGAGAAAGTGCCTCAGACAGGCTGGCCGACGTTTCCATAGGGGGACCTATCTTTATCGAAGGCACCTTGTCATCCTTGGCGTGTTAGTTTTAAAGGGTTAGTGTTGACGTCATGTCTAGCGGTGGTGCTTGTCGCTGTTGGTAATTGCTGCCTGGAAAGAGAAAACTAGAGAGAGGAGTGTAGCCCTTGCCACATCATTTCAAGAAAGTTTGCAACGGCGCTCAGGCCTCTCATCTCAGAAGTAAGGGGAGCTGCAAAGAAGGAAAAAAAAAAGCAAGAAAAAGGAGAGAAAAAAAAGAAAAAAAATGGAAAAGGGGGGGGGGGGTCTACTGAGCGAGAGCCGTCAAAGGCAAAAAAAAAGAGTGGAGTATGAAAGCCACTTGGAAAGGCTGCAGAAGGGCGGCACGTCTAGCCCTCACAAAGGGCTGCAGAAGATGGTGGATAAGGCAACTACAGGCGGGGAAAGCGGGCGGCGTACTTTTAAAAGCAAAGCCCACATGTGGAATTTAAGTGATATTGAGAGGGGTGTCTGAAAAACACGTGCTTGATGGGTGAAGTCATTGGCTCTGTTAAAGTAACTGTTACAGTTACAGTTACAGAGTTTCCAAAAGTAACCTGTTACAGTTACACTTACTGTGACAAGTAACGTCGTTACTTTGTTGCAGTTACTGTGACGAAGTAACGTCGCTACTTTTCCGTTACTGTATAAAATAAATAATAGATTACAAACCAAACGATAGAATTCATTTATTAAATATGTATGAAGGCATGCGGGCAGTCAAAATTGCACGTGGTAAAACCCTAGACGAAGTAAACCTAATAGGGGGCCAAACACAAGCATTTGTTGTGTACACCTCATTTTGTTGCATCAATTTTGTTGTTCATGCACCGTTGGTGAAAAAGGGAATTTATTTGCAAATAATAATAACAAATGTCCTCTGATACTCAAAATGGAAAATGTGGTTGATGCACTAGAACGACAGCAGTATCATAGGATGTTTATTAACGACACCCAGAAGCGCATGCAAATAGCAACGGAGAGTGTGTGACGAATGAAGACGACGTCCATTGTGTCTGTTCCATATATATGTTCAAGGTGTATCAGACCCTGTTCGGTTAGCTTTGCGTCCGCTGGGCATACAAACCGTTTCTAAGTCCCGTTATACTCTGGGGCATGTGTTCGCGAAACCCAAAGATTGCACACCTGCAGACGATCAGAGTAGGGTGATATACAAGCCCGATGCGGGCATTGCGACGCGACTTGCATCGGCGAAATGGGAAGGAAAGAATCAACGAGGCTTAAAGAAGGCAAACGGGATGTTGTTAAAGCAACTCATGCAACGCATTCTAAGACGGAGCTTGTTTAACACTTCCGGAGAACAGGGCATAGCTTTGACGTAAACACTGTGACGACGCTGGCTCGTGAACGAAGGTGAGGGGAAGGAACTCCTGGAATCGCGGTTCATTCGCCGCGACGCGTCGGCTTGCAATATAGTTACTGTATATGGCACCTTTAGGAGCCATGTCGTAGCATATATAGTAACTATAGTCGGATACAACTTAAGAAGTCAGGAGAGACTAAAGAAAAGAAATAGTCCCGCTCATGCACGCGCCGATGTTCTCCAAAGGCGAAGCCACCGCCATCCCGCTCATGATGTCCGTCCCGAGTGCGCGCCCATTGGTGCAGGCTTGTGTTCATCTGCCTTTGAGGAGAAAATGCCGCTGACTTCTAAAGTTGTATCCGACTATAACATGCAACAACCACATTCCCCTACTGGTTTACACGGACGTATGGGACACTGGTCGATCTCCGCAAATTTTTTTCTTTCTTTCCTTTTCTTTTTCTTGTTGCCAGTGTATACTGAGGATGTCACATGCATAGGAGGCAAAACGTCCATGTGATTTTGTTAATAATTGTTGTATTAAGTTGGAGTAAACCTTTTACAATTAGTTTCAAAGAGGTTTTGAAAAATTACTTAGTTCACAGTATTTGTGCCTCTCAACCGTTTCGCGCTCTGCTGCTTTCTAGCCGTCAGTCAAACACGATTATTGCGCAGCCTCGGACGAAGGAGAATATAAACTTGGCGTCGTGATGTTCCACCGGTACACCAAGAACCGAGCTAGAAGCTCAAGTGACAAAAAGGATATATATACGCCGGAAAAAAAAAAACTACTTGAATTTAGCAAGTTGTTCAGTTCCAACATGATTGACTTACGACATGTAGTTTACAAGTAAACTTAAGTTGTGTTAAAGACTGACTGCTGACCTCGGTCTTCTGCAGGGTAGATAATTCTCTAAGCGACCTCCACCCCTAAATTGGTAGGGGAGCCGTGCTGTGGAAAGATGAAAGGTGGAGAGGATATGGGAAAGTAACTGTAACGGTATTTCCCATTACAGTTACTCTGTAAAAAAGTAACAGTGTTACCGTTACAAGTTCCTATAAATTAAAAGTAACTAGTTACAGTTACAAGTTACCGAAAAAAGTAACTAGTTACCGGTAATGCGTTACTAGTAACTAGTTATTGCCCAAGACTGTAAGGAATACCCGAAATATGCACATAGCCCTATGGGCGATCCACATGAAAATAACGATATGCACACTTTTATCGAAATATAAAAAAAATGAAAGAGTGTGCGTGGTCCATGTGCACTTGGTGTGAGGTGGGAATGAGCCATGCATATTGTATTGCATCATGAATGTAAGCCATTCAGGGAACAAACTTTTGGTTCTCTAAAGCGAATTCCCGTGTAGTTTGTCTTGTAGAGTTGAGCTGTCAATTTGATTTCATTTTAAGTTATGTAAGGCCTTCACAAAACCGATAATATTTTCCAACTTTCTGTGAACTTCTGGAAACATATATGAGAATTGAGATCTTTTTCTTTTAATTTATGACCTTACAAAGCTCAATAAACCCTAAATCACTGCATACTAAACCTTGGTTATGCATTTAAGTAAGAGAGCAATATTGGTACTATGCTAAGTAAAAAAAAAGCGTGAAAATACAATAACTTAAAGCACCACACAATAAAGCAACATTCTCGCAACATGAGCACAATCTAAGTTATTTGTGATAGAGAACCTCGTGTGCTTAAAGATGCTAAGAAAAAATATATAATGGCAGAACACGAGCTCACGCATATTTTCTCAAACACACAATATTGAAACAAAGAGTAGCATGTGTTAGCTTAATTAACCTAATTGAATTGACATATTCGTCTACTAACACTATTTGATATAAACATGTGCTTCTTCACATTAAGTACGCATTTGTTGGAGTGTGCACTTAGTACCAGTACGTAACGTAATTCACTCAAATACATTACTTCGAGTGAGCTCCTTTAAAACATTTATGAGGCAGCTAGGTTAAAATCCTAACCACAAAACAACTGCATGGATTTCTGGCGAAAAGCTCGGGGACGCAACCACGAAAACATATCCATCATCGTGTGCGCGTGTCAGGGCTGTGTGTTTTGCTATCACGTCAGGGGCGTAGCCAGAAATTTTTTTCGGGGGGGGGGGGGGTTCAACCATACTTTATGTATGTTCGTGCGTGCGTTTGTATGTGTGCGTGCCTATATACGCAAGCAAAACTGAAAAATTTCGGGGGGGGGGGGGGTTGAACCCCCCCAACACCCCCCTTGGCTACGCCCCTGTATCACGTCCCCAGTCTTGTGATAATTTTGCGTGTTATTGCCGAGTTTGGTGAACTCTCGCATCACCACAGTGAAAACATTATGGGACGACCCCATGTGTTTAAAAGCACACACTTTCTAACGGCGACAAGGGATTCTAGAAACACTCTCAAGCGATGACCTCGTACAGTAAACAGTCAAGGAATAACAGCACAACGACACGAGGCCTGCATGATCGAAGCATAAGATTGCGTAGCGCAATGCGCATCCTTCAAACATGTCATTTATGGTGGTGTATATAAGAGCACCCAAAGCACAAAACATACCTGCCTATCGGGTATCTGTTGATCATCCTCGCTGTGCCAACACGACGGTTACTGCAAACAGTTGTCATGCAATGAAGTAACAAAGTTACGTAGTTCAGCGACCTTCTTCAACTTACCCAAGTTTGGCACAGTCGCTCGTCAAAAGGCTCAAGCTTCCGCTCCTGTGGAACCGCGGTCGCCGCTTGTCAAAACACTCGGACGCGGATTGTCTTCGGAAGTACACTCGATCACTCGATCAACGTGAGTAATCGATGAACGAAGCAAGAAAGCACTTTTGAGCGCGGACACAAAGCTGTGCGTCCCGTGAGGCTGTGTTGAGTGGCAACGAACAACGACCATCATCCGCCACTGGATCAAGGCAGGAGAACGCCCCAACACGCGGAAAATGCCCAGTCGACGAATGTCGCGTACGATAAGCACGCAATAAACGCACACAATACACGATAAACATGTAAGCGCGGCACACATGTGTTCACGGGAAGCTGGTGGTGCTCCGGCAGTACGAGACCTGTTGCAACTGTTAGCTTACAGTCTAAACCAAAAAGAATGTAGGTGGCAGCAGTGTCGTGATATGCTACAGGCCATAATTTTTATTAAAAATAAAACGTATTTGTGGCTTTTCACACAGGCGAAGGTCAGGGAGGCGGGGCTCTGTATATAAGCGTTGCGTCCGCCTTTCGCGTCGGGCCCCATATAAGCGTTGCGTCCGCTCGAGCCATTTCCGCCTCGGGCTCCATATAAGCGTTGCGACCGCTCGCGGCCGCATATAGCGGGCCCAATCCGTCACCGCAGAATTTGTCACGCTTAATGGCGATTGAAGGGCCGCTTATATGCAGTACGTTGTGGTGGAATAAAAATGGGCCGTTTATGTGCCGGACGTTATACGGTACTTGAATAAGAGTGTATGGACCATACGCTATGTGAACCACACATAAAAAGTGAACTAGTGTTTGTCGTTGATTTAAGGTAGCTTAAATTTGATTCACATCATATTTCAGTGAGGCAGATTGTCAACGATAAAGTACAATGACACGACAGCTCTATATCGACAGTGAAATTTGACGGCACTGACTTGATGCGTAGCCAGCGAGGGTTAACGACATTTGAATGAATGAAATGAATAATGCAAAAATCACTTTATCCTGGTCGAACTTGTTCAAGGCGTCTTCAGTCTCACCGTAAAAAGAGAAAGACTTTTTTTCATATTTAATATAACCCGCTTGTAATTGTTTGTCATTGTGAATAGCGTGGCATATAACGCAGGGTTGATTGATCTTTATTGGGGCTCTACCTATTCTCCGTCTACACTAAACTGCCCACAGTTGATACCTGATGAAAGCACTTAGCAACAAAACAGCTTCAAGGTGTGTAATGTAACCAAATACATGCGCCACTAAAACGATCTATGCAATATAACTAAAGACGAAACAACCACACAATATGCAAAGGGGAGCGCAGAAGCGATAAAGAAAGCTGAACAAAAAGAACACAGCGGTGCCGCTTCTGCTCTCCTCATTCGAAGATGTCAAACCATCTCTACAATTTGCTATTTTGCAACCGCACAACGCAAGGCCATGTCGCTTCTTTTACCGTTCTATGAGCGAGTTTCAAAAGGCTGCCAGTTTGGCATAACTGAAGGCGTGATCCATCTACCACACCGCTGTAGTGCATTAAGTGGACGCAACGCCTCTGTAAAACTATACTTTGCTCACACCGGTAATCTGCGGACGGCTTCTCGGTGGCAAACAGGGCCAAGCTTCCGCCGCTGTAGCAACGGAAGGCCGGTCTAGTTTTTTTAAAAGGTCGCTGGGTCACCAGCGGCGATAACTTGCTCTTGCTCGGTGCCACCTTTTAACCTGGTTGATCCGAACGATGAGATCGCACCTCCGGATAGATACTCGAGGACATTAGGCAACACCTTCCTCGAACCGTTAGGTCAACTAGATATGTTTGGGCTAACGCAATCAAGCGGCCTCCGCCAAACGAGCTCTCCATTGAGTCCTGCAATGCGATGTTTTGTCTTGCTATTGGAAATCTTAGCCGAGTACAGTATTCCGACGACATATTCAAAAGGATTGTTCGCTTTCTGTTGTCGAACAATAACGTCTTCGAAGGCTAATGAACTTAATTAGCCTCATTTATTATGAAGATAAAGTATCACGTCCTTCGTACGACCGTCATGCTTATTTTTTTCGTCCTGTTCTGTAATCGCCGAAGCTGGTCGGCTCACTCGTCTGAATAAAGTTTATTCCTTCTCCTTCTCAAACATGAACAGCTCTAACGAGGGTTGCAGGCGGTTCAAGGTTGGAGTTCTGCAGTTCACTTGGAAGAAAAATGGAGAAGGAAAATCTTTTTAGACATTATTCCTATATAACCTTCATGCATTAGCTCTGGCCATTAACAAATGCCCAATGTCGGCTACAGAAATGAACACCCACAGCTGTATACGGTGCAGCAGTCACCATCATCATCGTCGTCGTCAGCCTGACTCCGTCCACTGCTGCGCAAAGGCCTCTCCAATGTTCTCCCAATCAGTACGGTCCTCTGCTTGCTGCGGCCCCGTTATCCCCGCAAACTTCTTGATCTCATCTGGCCACCTCACTTTGTGCCTCCTCCTCGCGCGCTTGCCTTCTCTTGGGGTCCAATCAGTTACTATTAATGACCATCGGGTTATCTTGCCTATACGCGCTACATGCCCTGCCCATGCCCATGCAGTACAGCAGTACAGTAAAGTAGTATGCCTAAGTATTTTCAATTTGTGTGTGTGGAGCGCATCGGAGCTTACGGATTCGTCTTATTCTGTGCAGTAAAACAGCTTTGCGCAGGAATAAAGTGTTCGCGAATAACTTCATCTTGTAAGGACGAACAGCGAAACTTTGGATAAGAAATATTTGCACTACCAGGATATAGTATTTTCATGTTTACGTATGTGTACAGTAGACTGAAATTATTCGATCGGAGAAATCGTAAAAGTACAGAGACATGCGGAAATAGTCACTTCAAAATTTCACAAGCAGGCGGTTTCAAGATAGGAGGATAGTTTCATTGCGAAAAATTAGAATTTTAAGGTCTCTTCTAGACTTTATGAAGGAAACACAACTGCACAATTTTCTGTAAAGCGTATTGATGCCGCAGGGCAAGAGGGAAAAAGAAGACAATGCAACGTGCGTCATTATGATGGTTTGTATTGTCATTCCTTGTAAACGGGGTTGTGTCAAGCGTGTATAAAATAATGAGTTTTTGCCGCATATGTTTCAGCCTGGTATTTTATCTGCCTCTCCTTGACATTATCCTCGTCATTAAATTCCTTAATTGTACCGTAACCTATGCTGTAACACCCCCGGCTCTTACGATCTTCTCGCCCTTTTCTGACCACCAATACTACAAAATATCTGTTACCTACAACCGCTGGGCACTTAAAGCTCCCAGCCGTTCTGAATCCCAGCACTTCTGCAATGTTAACGTAACGTTTCCAACGGTACTTCTCAGTTGAATACTTCGGTTACGTGAGAAGGCGCAGTGCCATCTGTCACTCGATTCTTAAAGTGTGCTTGCGTCAGTTCCTCCACTCCCCCAAAGGAGGCACTAGCTTCGGTGACACGAGTGCCCCTTCCTGTTTCCCAAGGCCTTCTCGCCCCTTCTGAGCACGGCTAGACAAGCAGGAGAGCAGTTGGCGGAGGGGTGACCTGACGACCCGGTTTTCCCGCCGCTTTGTGTCGTCCAAGCTGCTCCTGTTGCTCTTAAAGGGCGACGCTCCTCAGTCATTTATATCCGCATGCAGTGACAGTAATACAAAAAAAATAATAATAACAAGCGCACGTTGGCAATTAAAGCTTCGCCCACGTGCCATTGAGGCCCTGCATTTCCGAGCGTACCTTAAAAAACAAACAACAAAAAACCCGCAGGGTCATTTATGCATTCGCCTAGGAAGACTAGAAGACGAAATCCATCTTCCTTTAGAGCAGAGCTGTTATGGTCGAGGTTTGCCGTGTGTCGTAGATGGAAAATTATGATCATCATGAAGAGGCTTGCGCTCTTTTCGTCCTCTTCTTTAACGCCTTCATCTTCTTTCTCTTCTTTCTCTTCTTTCCCAGAATACGTGTGCCGATTTGTCCGGCGTGGGATGAAATAACTCTGACGGGCGAGAGAACGAGTACAGAGAGAAAGAAACAGAAGGAAAGATGGATGAAAGGAAATTCTTGACGAAAAAATACTTCTTGGAGAGACGAGGCGCGAACCCGCGTTCCCACGATAGGCGAGCATCGTAACCACTCGGCTATCCAGGCACGCTGGCAGAGCATTGTGTAGCCTTGTGTAGTGTAGTATAGCAAGGGAGTGCGAAAAGGAAGCGACGGCGAGGAGGACCAATGCGAGGGTGAGGAAAGGAGGGGGAGTACAGAGAGAGTGAGAGAGAGAAAGTAATAGATAGAAAGAAATAGAGAAACACACAGAAAGGAAGGGAATAAAGAGAGAAAAGTATGGAAGGCGAGAACGACTACCGAGAGAGAGAGAGAGAGAAAGATATACAAAAAGAAAAAAAATGAGGGAAATAAAGGGAAGAAAGAGAGAAAAAAATAGAAAGACAGAGAAACAAATCGACATAGAGAGAAAAGAAACACACAGACACAAAAAGAGATAGAAAAAGAAGAGAGCAAGCGTAGCTTGTATAGTATAGTATAGCAAGGGGTGGGAAAGAGAGAGGTGAGGTGGTAAAAGCCTAGCCAAGCCAGGACCAGCTGGCTGCCCACCAGCTCTGCCGTGACCCAGCCTTGTGAGACTTAGTGCAAGCAGCGCTAATTTTTTTCTTCTCAGTCCATGTATTGATCCTCCCCATCGCCCCGCCGAAAGCTTTCTGCACCTCACCTGATTTTGTACTGCCTCCTTGGCCCACCTTTGACCAAGCGACGGTATCATGTGATTACGTCATTTGACGTCATGGTATGTGACGTCACATTAACGTGACCATTACGTCATACTGACGTAATGAGAAGTCGGACATTCTGGTGATTTGTGACGTCATGATGAGATCATATGGTGGCGTCATCACGTGATGATAATTTTAACAGCGGAACAGTAATGTAATGCGTCTGCCGAGTACGAAAACTATCATCACCGGCACGCGCTGTCTTCGTCCTCCTCTTCATCTTCTGCTTCGCTCCTAGAACACGTGCGCCGATTTGTCTGGCGGGGAATGCATTAACTGTGATGGGCGAGAGAACGAATACAGAGAGAGAAAGAAAGAGATAGAAGGAAAAACAGAGAGGAATAGGTAGAAAGAGAGTGAAGAAAGAGAGAAAAAAAATGGCGAGGGAACGAGTACAGAGAGAGAGAAAGACAGAGAAAGAAATAGACAGAGAGAAAGAAAGATAGAAAAGATAGAAGGCGAGTAAAAAAGTACAGAGAGAGAGAGAGCGAAAGAGAAAGAGAAATAAAAGAAAGAAAACAAAGAAAGAGAAAAAGAAAGCCCGAGAAAGAAATAGACGGAGAGAGAAAGATACAAAGAAACATACACAAAAATGGGTATAAAGAAAGAGAGACAGCAATCATAGCCATGTATAGTATAGTATAGCAAGAGATGGGAAAGGGAAGTGAGCGTGAGGAGGAGGGAAAGGAGGGGGGCAACGCCACTAGCTCCGCCGCTTCCTCAGTCACCACTAGTGCGTAGTTGCCCCTTTTTCTTTCTTCTTCTTTTTTTTTGGGGGGGGGGATAACTCGTGTGTTGCATTCGTTTTGCATCAACCGGCTGCGCCGCTATTATAACCAAACACAATGGTCGAGAAATATGCGCTAACGATTATGAAGAGGTGTTGGGTGTGAACGCTGGTGCTAATGTTAAAGTGTGGAATAGCCGTATCGCCTTAGGGACTTCTACATTCGTTTAGAATCATACTCATATCCATCCCGTCATTGCCCTCTCTGAACTGTCAATGGGTTATGCTGCTTAACAAGGGGTCTCGGGTTCACTTCTCGGCCGCATTTCATGGAAACAGGATGCAAAACCGCTTGTGCGCGCATGTATGGGTGTGCGTTTACCATCTCGCGTTGTCCAAAATATTTTGAAACCAAAAAAGCTGCGTTGCTCTCGAAGCATCAGTGCTGCTTTGGGCCATTCAACTCCGGCAATCGGATTAAATTGACGTATTGATCAATGAACTGATCAATCCATCAGTCAAGGAGGCAGACAGGGTGCTTTTTCAAAAGCGTATAGTCTCTTTATTAGTGATCGCTTCGCTTCGTGCACTATGGCTAGAGTAACCAGTTACCCGCTTTGTTTATACGCTGTTGACATTTCGCTATTTATTACAGACCCTAACGGACATCGTGTTTCCTCCTTTTGATGTACATACAGTATCCAGTTCAATCATTCATCGGTTTTTTGTATCCGTACGTCCCAGATTACAATGTATGCTAAGAGTGTAAATGAGTGCACTATAGCTAACCGACACGAGCACTACTTTGAATCTAGAATTTTGTCTTTACAGTTATTTTGGGGTCCATAAATTAATCAGCTCTAACTTGTAGCGTGATTAACTGCAGACATGTAGAAAAAAAGCAGTCGTCATCCAAATGTTTTTGTCCTCGTGTTGTGCGGTGAGAACGCCCGAAACCCTTATGCAACTCAAATAACAGCTGCTGGTCCTATTGTCTCACTGTATATGGTTGTATGAAAACAATGTTAGCCCTATCATGAACACTTTATCTCTGTAGAACTTTTGAAACAGACTTGGGCAGTACATTAAATTCAATGTTATTTAGAGTGATTAGCGCTGGTAAAGACGAGGACACAAGAAAGGCACAGGGAATACAGAAGTAAGTCGGGTATCCAGTGTGCCTTTCTCGTATCTTCCTCTTAACCACCGCTAACCAGCGTCAATCATGTGCATCAACATGCCTACATCGCCGCCTTCGTCGACTTACTTACTTACAGTCGCACAAACATGGGGATGAGGAGGAAGGAAAGGAAGGGAGATAAACCAGACGTGGTTTCCTACCCTACACTGGGGGGAAGGGATCAAAATAAAGAGGAAGGAGGTACTATGAGGGCACATGCGCGCCCTTTCATTACACTCCTACAAGCGATCGCTTAGCCTGGTTGATACCAAGAACAGCATCGATGTTCGCACAAGCATAAGCATGCAATTACTGCAGTGTGGCGGCTTGAAAGCCTCATCAATGTCACATGTCAAATATGGACACATTATACGGCTGAAAAGACTTAAATGTTGATGTGTAAAGGTCCGTCATATCAAGAACAAATCGAAAATAATTAATACGCCTACACAGGCAAGTCTTTGAGCTTAGAAATAGATATAGTACTAGTGTCGTTCATTAATAACACCGATTTAAATTCCGAATATTAAACGAAGACCTTACGTCACCCGTCCTCAAATCGGCGTATTCGTGCAGAGAGCCAGGACACGCAATTAAAGTCGACAGATTCGGGCGCAAGCGACACTCTTTTCAAGCGAAGGAATGTGCCTCTAGGGGTGGGCGAAGCAAACGCACTAACGACAGCCACGACCAAAGATGAACAAGACAGACAGACACAACTTTGAGCGCGCACATCACCGCCCGAAGAGTGACGACACCTTCAACGTTCACTCTTTTTCGCTCGCTTCAATGTAGGCCGCCTACAGAGACAAGGATGAGCTAATTTGAAGGAGCCCCAACAAAAACAAAGAGAAAAAAAAACAAAGCAAGAAATGCCTTCCACGCGACTGGTGCGCGACAACATAGAAGGGAGTCATCTCGCCCTTTGCTGACAATGATGATGATGACAACGACGGTGCAGACACACTCTCGTCTTTTGTCTTAATCTCCCACTTTCTCGCGCTGATTTCCACCCCTTTTTCGGAAGAGGCGAGCAGCGTCGAGGCCGAGAAACTGCTGCGGGTATAAAAGCCTCGAGTCGCCAACTTGTCGACACCCTCAGACGTGCTGCCAGCCACTGCACTGCGCCGTGCGTTTTAAAGGCGCCAAGCGAAGCGAAACCCGAGCGCTCGTTCAGGCGGAAGACGAAGCCCAACTTTCTTTCTTTTCCTCTCGGAAGTTTCGAGCAGGACCAGCGGAATCGTTGCCTCTTTATCCGTCAACGCGCTTTTTTTCTTTTTCTCATCGCCTCCGAAGGTTGCGGTTTCGAGAGACGCTACGGGAATGCTGACGGTACGTATCTCACTCTTCTCCAGCTTTTAACGGTCCCGTCGATCAGGGGCCTAGCAGGAAATTTTTTAGGGGGTCCCAGCCCCCTTTATGTATGTTCGTGCGTGTGTCTGTATGTGTGCCGGCATACATACCACATAGAAAATGTAAAAATACTAGGGGGGATTGAACCTCGCACACCTCCTATCTGCTCCACTGCCGTCGATCTGGAAATAGATTGTGCTTGGCTGCGAAAGCTGCTTCCACACGGGACTCCACGTTTTTTGTCCGAACTTGAGTGTAAAAGCTAAAGAAAGGACAAAAATTAATACGTTCTTGTTTTGTTCTCTTTTCTTATTATAATATCGGGCCTTCCTACATTATATTGTACACTGTAATTATGTCCAGGCGGCATTCGCAATTGCCCCCGTACTGAGTTCCGCGGTAATGAAAAATCTTGCAGGCAGTTTTGAATTCCGGGATGTCACAACGCGCTAATATTTCAATCTTAGTGCAGTCTGTAGAATCCTCGTGTTGTGTAATAATGCGCACATACAGTAGTAATGTACCCTTGCATCTATCCACACTTTTGGAGCAATAGCGTACTAATACACACCACGTAATACAAGCTCAGCTTGACATAATTAGAAGAATCAGCAATAATATCTGGCGCTTTACATGCCAAAACCGCAATATGATTATAAGACACAGAGTAGTGGAGGGCTCCGGAAATTTCGACCAGCGTGGTTCTTTAACGTGCACCTCAATCAAAATACACTGGCATCTAGCATTTCGTCTCCATCGCAGTACGACTTCCGCGGTCCAGATTGAAAAGAGAATCAGCGTGTGGGTGCTCAGCTCCATTGGCAGCAGGCGTTAAATAAGATGTAGAGTTATCACTATACTCCATTTGATACATCAGGGGCAACGCCTAGGGAGGCTAGCGAGAGTTCTTGCGTTAGATGCGTTCACACCAAGAAGAAGTTCAATGATCTTACCACCCGTAATGTGATATTTTTTTAGACTGAATAATAAATGAAGATGCTTTGTGCCTCTGAAATAAATATACCGAGTTATTTGTGTGGTTGTCACTAGGTTGTTCTTGACCGCTTGGCGTCTCGTTATCTTCTCATCGTGGCCTCCGCGATTGGTGCCGGTAGCACGCAGGAGGAGCAAATCGCGGAGGTCTCGTTTAGAACGACTAAATCCAAGAGCGAGACGCGCGGACTTACACACCTTGCTGACCGAAGTTCTCGCATAGCTTCCACAGCGTTGCACCTGATGTATGAAACGGAGTATACGAAATGTGCACTTCCATTGCGCTCTTACAGATTCTCTTACTAGGCCTTCTACTAGCGACAGCTTACAGCGAAGATGGCAAAGGGGAAGAGACGCTTGACACAGAAGGTCACAGCTTCGGCAGCCTTGGTCAGGCTACGACTTTTCGGCAAGCTGGAAATTTCCTGCAGGCAGCTCCAACGTATGGACGTTCGACGTACGGGCAGTCGGCAGGAATAGTGAGTTCCAGCTCCGATTACGTATTTAATTTTCTTTGAATTTCTCGCGGTTTAAAAAATAAAGACTTAATTACTTAGCCTCGGTGTTCCTAGCAATTTGCTTAGCGTCAGTTACTAGCTTATTATTCTTCATGACCTTCAGTTTGAATTTGTTCGCGTCTCTATAACATGACAATTTCCCTCATGAAGCCCAGGGCTCAACGTGAACTTACTATACTACCAGTAAAGGGTGGCAAATAATTTCGCACTCCAATAACATTTCTGCATTCTGGGCTATATCGGAAAGCTCCAGAAGACGCGATAACGACGCAGTGACGCCTTGCTTCAACTAGACATGAGTTAAGGATAGTAGCAGTATTTTCCCCGTCAATTTCTCTGCTGCCTTACCGGACTACTTAAGCTCCCCCCGTCGAGCGAAACGCCTTGGGAACAAGCTGAGTTACTTAGTAATACTTGATGCTGGGCTAGCTGCTGCATCCTTACTAGAATACAGTAGACGCGTAACCATCATTGAAGAAAAGCGAGACAGCGCCATGGTAGTTGCGCGTCTTGTGCATTCCAGCCAGCTAAGGAATCTAAAGAGCCAGTGACTGCCCCATGGCAGAACCTTTTATCTCCCATCCCCTTTCCCCCAGTGCAGGGTAGCAAACCGGGCGCGCCTCTGGTTGAGCTCCATGGCTTTCCTTTTCCTCGTCTCCCTCTTTCTCTCTCTCTCTCTATCAGTAATCTATACTGTTTTCAAGTAGTGCACATCATGTGTTGCTAACTTTGCTCATTTACGTGAACGAATTCTTCCGCTTCCTTCCGAAGGGGTGCGTCATCCATGTGTGACTGGCATGCCATTTATGTACGTCCTGTTGCAGGACCGTCCGCAGCCATTCGACTTCGGCTACAATGTTCAGGACGAGTTCGGCAACAACCAGTTCCGCCAGGAGAAAGGTGACGAATCAGGTTCGGTACAAGGGACCTACGGTTACACTGACAGCTATGGCGTCTACCGTAAGGTGCATTACGTGGCCGACCAGAACGGCTTTCGAGCAGACATCAAGACCAACGAGCCGGGCGTCAAGCAGGAGAACCCAGCCGACGTACAGCTTGTCGTCGAGCCCCCACCGCAGGGCGTGCTTCAGCAGGCACTGACAAGCTCAAGGTCCGCGGGCTTCGCAAAGCTCCCCGCTGTGGCGGCACCCGGCCAACCGAGATTCCCGTCGGGCCTAAATGCCTGAAAAGCTCCTGGTATGCGCACGCGGAAGCTGCCGGCGGTGTGGTCTCGTCGCGTACTTCACTGGACGTGGAGTCGATCCGTTTGCGTGCATCCGAAAGCCAGTCAGATATTCAACTTGAGACTTTCATCTTGTGGTACGGTTACTTGCGCTTCTCTTAAGAACTTGGGAGAGGGGTAAAACAGACACAATAGTCTATTTTACCCATGTTCCACGTTCTTAAGAGGAGCACGAGTAATCGTAGCACGAATTTCTACAACTAGCCCACAGCTTCATCTTGTGGTATGTGCAGCGCTCACGTTAATAACGGCGACAACCTATATATACGAAAGCGCGCAGGGCAGTCGCTCTGTAGCAACTATGCATTGCTACGTTGAGCGAGGGAAAAAGAGCGCTTCGTCGCTCTATACTTTTCGTTGTGCAACTAGATAGCATAATTCTGTCTTTTTATTTGTTTGTTTTCTAGTTTAGTGCTTAGTGCAGGCTCTGTTGGCCGTGACATAGCGGTGGCTGCTATGATAGCGTCGAGTGATATACCGCAACGCGTGCACCATGCTGTCAGCAGACTTCTTCCTCTCACGCTCCTCACACGTTAGGTTTGCTTCCCACAAACGCTCTACGTACTGGCATGCATAGAAATTTCGTGCGCGCAAAGCAAATATATTAGATAAGTCCTGAATAAATTTATTTACTTTAACAGTTCAATCCTTGTAATCACGTGGGACCGGTCAGTGGGGAATATATCTGTATGGAATATATCTCCGGTATGGATCAGCTCAGATTATGAATGAGCGACGAGCGGCTTAAAACCTTGTCATCCTGCAGACTCCCTGAGCGGTGCTTTGTTCTTTACAAGAAACGTTCTTATCAGAAACGTGCTAGTATAGAAACTTCGGTTTCGAAAGTATTGCGCTTCCTCTATCATATCTTTCTGGGGTCTAAATTGGCGATAACGAGCGATTTGTTTAAACTATCAAATCAACTGTCAGCATAGACACTCGCAAGCGTCATGCTTTTTTCCCGTGAATGAGGTTAGCCTGTCTTGTGTTTGAGAACCCATATGATCGGTGCAGGACTCGGAACAGACATGCTGAGAAGGTTCTTTCCTCGTATATTTCTAGAAGTTACGCCAGGAAAGCGTAAACATTCTTGGTGGTGAAAGTTGTATAAGCCTCTATAGATAGTTTGTTTCGATGTACCTATAGCAATCACATTTCATAAGTCAATGTTACCTCTGCTTGGAGATACATATGGCGCAACATTTATTATGTATTTCCCTCATGTTGTGGCGTTACACCTACCCACCGAAATCATACTTCTTACGACTTCTTTGGTGTCAACAAATTCATGGTGCAGAGAGCTCAACTTGTATGCCTTATAATGATCATACTTTTCAATACAACCACGAACGAAGCGTCCGAGAACGCACATAAAGTTCATGGTGAACACGTTGCCTCTGTTCTACATCACCACGTATGAAACAAAATGAAATACGTAAAGTAAATAAACGATGGCTGCCACTCCGGTTCGACACTACTCGAAACGAGGTACACGCTACCGACGGACGAAGTGACTTCAAGCATAGCCGTATCGTGATGAGTTCATACTGCCGCAGGAATGAAACATTCCTAAGGTGCGTACCGATTTTCAAGCCTCGCTAGGCGCATTATGCAATAAGCGACTTGTTTTTCCATGTCTGTAAGGCGTCCCGAGCTCCCGTATTATGACAGGACACGATATAACTCGCACGGAGCCGCGATGGTAGACACGTCAGTGGTGGGCACTAAAAGAAAATGAAACAAGAAGTGACGTGATAGGCCAAGTCACGCCTGTTTCCCACTCCGTCTTGTATGCGGTTGACGCGTGTCTGGAAAAGGGAGCTTGTACGCTGCAGGTCTCACATATTTCACGTGAGCGCACCCCAGGTTGGTGTTTGCTCGTTTTTCTTTGCTGGTTTGTTTTTATGCCTGTCCTTTCTGGGTGGGGCCTTACTCTTTAAGGCGGCTGCGCCGCAAGACGTCCTATGTATGCCGCATGCTTGTTGCCGCTTCTGTATTTGTCTGTTGTACATAGATGCCATTCTTTTCATTTTCGTACTTTACTCGCTGTTGTCTCGCGGACTTCGTGATGTCGGGATCAATAAACAATATTTCTTTAAATCTGCCGTCATACCTTGGCGCCTTCTCTCGCCCTTTTCGTTTTTTACATGCATGAATGCTACATGTTAGAACAAGATATTACTCACGGCCCCTCTTGGAAATCAATAGACCAACCGCACGCATGAGCCCCTGAGGGACAGCATTTGCACATAAAGGGGAAAAAGCCGACCGGTGTTTGGTTTTAGTCTTCAGTAAATACTTCTGCGAGTTACTGATAGCAAGCTTTTTATTAGCCCCGCCACGGTGGTCTAGTGGTTATGGCGCTCGACTGCTGACCCGAAGGTCGCGGGATCGAATGCCGGCCGCGGCGGCTGCATTTTCGATGGAGGCGAAAATGTTTGAGGCCCGTGTACTTAGATTTAGGTGCACGTTAAAGAACCCCAGGTGGTCGAAATTTCCGGAGCCCTCCACTACGGCGTCTGTCATAATCAAATCGTGGTTTTGGGACGTTAAAGCCCAGATATTATTATTAAGCTTTTTATTACAATGGGTATTATAGTGAGTTCCCTTGCCTGCATATACCGGTAAAATCTAAGTATCTCACTATAGCTTCGAAATGCAAGGACACATGTATGCTTAGATTTACGTGCATGTTAAAATTTCCCTGCTGGTTCACATTGGTCTGGAGTACCCCGCTACGTAGTGCCTCATGACGATATCATGGTTTTGGCACATAAAACTGGAGCATTGCTTTTTATCTTTATGTAGAGTGGAAAGGCAAAGATCACAATTATAAATAAGGATCGGCACTCTGACGCACCGGACAAGAAAACTCCTGTTAACTTCGCCAGCTGACGTCTCTCAGAGACACAGCAAAAGCACAATACACCAGCGTTAAAAAAAACAGCACAAGAAAAAAAACCATCATACTGCAACGCAGAAACTACTCCTAAATTTTGATTAGTACGAAAGCTTGCAGAACTTCAACCTAGACGAATTCAATGTTGAATGTTTTCTTGTGTAAAACAATAAGAAATATAGCTTGTTTAGAAGAAATAACGGGGATATAAGTGAGATAAAGCGACAGGTACAGAATGACCACCGGTGGAAGAAATAAAAGAGACTTTTCGATTTATATTTAAGCGTTCGTTATCCCAATGCCTGTAATTCGGTTCCTGAGACTACTTAACTATGAGAGATTACCAGGGCATTGCATTATTATCAGCACAAGCACTCGCCCCCCCCCCCCCCCCACCTGTACACACACGCGTGCGAAAAGAAGAGGATTAGCATCGTTTTCTATCTTTCCTTTTTCACTAGAGATGCATCTTGTTTTAGCGCACGGTGCGAAACAGAGAAAAGGACAGCAAGACCACGCATCCCGATTAGCGCTAATGCGCCGAGGCTCAGGAGGACCAAATCCTTCGCTCTGTAGTGGACACTCGCGCGCGCGGTCTTCGCTAGAATAAACTGATCCGAACCACCCAGGCGTCGGACTCTCAGAATGCATTCACAACTGCGGCGTCGCTAAATTTAACACTCAATTATGCACGGCGGCTAGGGCGCCCATGAACCTCGCCCTTCCTCTCTCTCTCTCTCGCTCGCCAGGCGTCGCATCAAGCACGCTAATTCGTACCACGGAGTGAATGCGTCCTCTCCTGTCCCAACAAGTCTCAGTGGAAGATAAGATGGTAAACTGAAAGGAAAAAACGACGACGCCGTGATGATTGCGCTCCTTCCGAGGAGTGCCTCGGTGACCGCATGGCCGTCTGCGCGCCCCTGGCGGCGATAACGCGCCAGCCCCGAGTCACAAGGAAGCGGGCCCCTTCCACTTTTCTGTTTTGTCCGGGGTCGTCTCATTAGGCTAGGACAAAGGAGGGCTCTCTGGCGAGAAGCAATTTGCGCCGAGCTATCGCTTCGAAGCGGTGCTCCGTAGAGGCTAATAAGTCGCTCCTCGCGGCCCTCTTCATGCAGTGCACTGCGCTCAGGAATCCCATTCGCACGCTTTAAGAGGCTTAAGGGCATCATCCCTCCCACCTCCCGGACCAACCAAAACTCTTCTTGAAATCTCGTCAACGCGGGTCACCTCTGGGCGCTACCGTTTAACGCTCGCGTTGTTACTTCCTCATTACGGGAAGCGCGAGACGCTGAGAGCTATAGTTTCGTCCTGGACCACTTGCCCTCTGCGCGGGACGAGGAACGAAAGCAGGGACAGAATGATGGGTTGGTTAGACGGTGTAGCGTTAAGCGAGGTATAACAATAACGGGACTCGGAAGACGACACAGACGGCGAGCACATCATTGTGATTATGACGATGGCTAGCTTTCATTATATTTCATTATAAGCCATGCACCCGGAGGCAAGTTTCGAGAGGTTTGAGCGTGCTTATGATTACGGCAACAAATCGGCAAGTTTAAGACTAAAATCTGGTCACGTGACTCGGCCGCATGCGAACGCGACCGGAAGTTTTGCTGCTGCGCTATTTAGGGTATTGCAACACGCTGCCAAGAAAAACTGCGCAAACTTCTAGGCCAGAGCGTTGCGCGATATGTCATTGGTTAGCGCATCCAGTTGCGAACTGCGCATTATCGCTGGGACGTGGTTTAGGTTAACAGTGAAGTCAAACCCGCCATCGTGGTCTAGTGGTAACGGTGCTTGACTGCTGACCTGAAGGTCACGGGATCGAATCCCGGCCGCAGCGGCCGCATTTCGATGGAGGGAGATGCTAGAGGCCCGTGTGCTTAGATTTAGATGCACATTAAAGGACATCATATGGCCTAAATTTCCGGAGTCCTCCACAACGGCGTCCCTCATAACCATATCGTGGTTTTGGGACGTAAAACCCCAACAATTATTTGGCGGTGAAACTTTTTTCTGCGTCACAGCATGAGGGTGTGGATGTGGCCTGATGAAAACAACGACTTGACAATGACGGCTTAAAAAATGACGGACAGATGCGGCAAATTACATTTTGAGCACACTGAACTGCAATCACAATAAAATGACAAAATTGGAAATCGCATTTTCAGACGTTTTCCAAAAACGCAGTACAGAAAACGTGATATTAGCCCTAACGAGCCTTGAACCACTCAAGGTTCTCAATGTATAGCTACAAAGCACAACCAAGTACAACCCGTTGGTGGCGCATGTCCCTCTCAAACAACCAATTTAATGTAACAGGTCACCTGCAAGGCGGCCGCTTCCCTGCGGTTGTTTACCCATCGTTCATCTGCGCAGATTGATGCTAAATATCAGGGGCGTAGCCAGAAATTTTTTTCGGGGGGGGGGGGGGGGTTCAACCATACTTTATGTATGTTCGTGCGTGCGTTTGTATGTGTGCGTGCCTATATATGCAAGCAAAATTGAAAAATTTCGGGGGGGGGGGTGGTTGAACCCCCCCAACCCCCCCCCCTTGGCTACGCCCCTGCTAAATATACAGTGGCAAAAGCTACGAATTGGGAAATTTGCACCATAGAAGACGTGACACTTTCCCCAGTAGCAGACATAGTTACGCTAGAAAGTGAACAAGCACAGGCGTTACATTGCCAATAATCTAATGAATTATGAAGTATTCATCCCCCCGAGAAAGTCCAACTGGCCTTGTGACTGACTGCGTTCCGTTCGCATTGTTCCGATTTCCCCTTACACGACACGTGACAATAATCGCAGTTGGTGGTCGGAAATAAAACGAGCAGTACATTATAAGAATGAACCTAAGAACCACAGGTTCTCTAATAGTGCGCTCGCGGATCATGAGAACCAGGGGAAATTACTCCACATTGACCTTTACAGAACGTCAGTTACCACGAAACAAATAAGTGCGACAAGGTTACGACAGGATAGTTTGTGTAAGCTTCTTTTTTCTTCTAAGCTGTTTTTTTCTAAGAGCGGAAGCTATGAGTTATTGTTAAGTCTCAACCACACTGGCTGCAAGAAGCTGCAGACCAAAAAAATTACTCATCGTCGGAATAATACAAGGACAAACGCAAGGACAAGTAATCTTACTCCGACCGTGTGTCATATACTTCGCTCTGAAGTATTATTCAGTTATGTACCCACACGTCCACCTCACCACTTGAAAGAAGCGGTTGCGTCGTATATAATTGATATTTGTTTCCGTTGGCATAAATGATCAGTTATCGCCGAAACGCGAAGACGCGTACACTTGCCTGTGTTTGTAATGGAGCGTAACAGATATGTCGGACACGATGTCAGGCACGATTCACTTGGCCAAACAACTCAGCTGTCTACGATTTCACTTCGCGATGCCAACGGAAAGGCCTGGAAATAAATAGACACGCGTGGTCGGACCAAAGATCTCTCATGCCGATAGACTGGACGATTGTTCCGAGAACGGTCACGCGCCGCTATTTCTGCGCGTTTGACTGAAGCACACGCATCCATACAGCCAGTGATGGACTCGGTACGTTCGTAGGATTACATTTCTCTTGATCGACGTCGTTCAATGCGTGGCCAAGAGAGGGTCGGTAGTGAAAGGGGGATCCGGGTGTCGGTCGAAGGTATCAGACCCAAAACGAGACCAGGGGGTCAAGCACTGTCAGGTCCGTCGGCGAGCGGTTAGCTTCCCGGTTTGTCTGGCGGTGCTTATAGAGAGCCGCGCTGCCAAACCAAACAGTAAGAAAAGCCTTCTATATCTCCCTTCCGCCGAACGCCGGCAGTGCCTTCTGTGCCAGCGGCTTCCCTCTTAGCAAATGATGCTTGCGAGGTGCTTCCGCTCGGGCGGCTTTGGCCCTTACCTTATTTTATTCGTCGTCCAGCTGTCCCGTTTCGGAGAAACCCGCATGCTGCCTCCTTGGACGTCGGCAGTGCACACCACGCGCGTTCTGCAATCAAAACCGTGCAACGTTTTGAAAGCTGCTATGTGTGCACAGGATGGTCCTATCTGAGCACACAAAAAAAATGTGTTCCTCTTCTTGGGACTGCCCTCACCACATATTTATCGCTAGTTGTAGTTAATCCCCGCAGTACACATGAAAGAACGCTACTGTCAGTCGCTCTATTCTCCTTTTATTGTTCTTGCTGGCGAAGGTGATGACGCTGTTTTAGTATCATATAAGCTATTTCAGGCTAGCTTTCACTGACTTCCGGCAACACATGTTGCCCATCTCGTATAGTTCGCGATAAAAGAATGCGTGGCCTGAATAGTGTGCGCTGTCATGGCAACACGTCAGGCCCTGAGCTTCGGCTATTGGTCAACGTCCGAAGAAAATAGCAGCCATATACGGTCACAGTTATCAGAGAAGCACACACTCACTCTCTATATCTACCACGTTCAAGATCATGACGGCACGTGATGCTGACGTCAGTAAATATTCCTGCTTGGAAACGTGAGCTTGGAAGCGAATCGGCGTGCAAGTCGCACGTACGCCTGAACCGCAGTTTTACATTTCTTTTTAATGTGTTCATACTATAGGGAACCAAGCTCAAGTTTGGGCGCGACGATCGCGTGGCCGAGCTATGCGTTACCGAGGATAGACGCTGCCTGCGAATGCGGTTTGTCGCCGGATTTGGCAGCGGCGGCGGCACGGACACGTGCGCGCATGCGCTCCTCATTCGGCCCGGAGCGCTGCTAGTCAGCAATAGTTACATTGTGACGCACCACAGATGTAATCCGAGAGCTCTGCGCGTGCGCGGGAGTGGCAGTGTTGTGGCCGTGGATGCCCCCAGTTGCAATAAGAGCAGTGGCGCCGCTCGACGTTGCTTCGGAAGCCTATACCCGCTGTCTGGTAGCCGATGAGCCGCGACAGTCGATAAAAGTTGTAACGCTCAATTACTAGTCTAGACAGCTAAGCGAGTAGGTAAGAATGCATAATTGAAATCGGCGTTGTGAACGACGGGAAAAGGACTCGGACGTGCGTTAGCCTTACGTACTGTCGTCTTCCTCGCTGGTGAGTTCTGTCGTAATGAGTTCATTTGCATTGCACGAGACTACTCAGCTGCTTCCAGAGCCTGCTCACAGCTGTACACTTTTATTAGGACCCCGTATAAGTTTGAGGAGGTCCCGTAGCGACTTCCAACAGCCTGACGCGATATATAGATAGCAACCGACAAATAAACCGCTGGTAAGCTACCCTCCTCCTACCTTGGGCTCGCCGCGGGGCGCTTGCAGACGCGCGGGCCAGCGGCGCTGATCGACACGCTGGCCTCCTTTTTGACAGCTACGCGCGCAGAAAACCGATCCTCGTTGACCGCCGGAGCGCTATGACGTTTTCTTATTTCGAGCCCGGCTCGATGTGCTTACACGGTCGGCGCACCTTCATTCGTGCGTGTGCTTCGCATGCCGACGTCAGCCGCGACGTGCGTGCGGGCTGCTGTCACGTGCCGCTCTCACTGTATACTGGTACGAAGCATCAGTGGTGTTGCGGCAAGCTGCAGTTCTGTAGTCACGATACCGCTGCTTCCGCGGCAGGCGACAGTTGGTCGTTTCCTATCGCGCCTTGTTTATCGAGAGCTAGCATTTGCGTCACTGCAGACGCAAGAGCGTCAGCAGTGAGGTTTTAACGCGATAGCGTTAACGAGCTCGTATCGCAGAAATGCCAGTGTGGGCTTCGTTGGTTGTGAGCGAAAATTCAGCGTTGTCCGAGAGCGAAAAATCGAGAGATGCAAATAAAGGAATGATAAAAAATCTTCGGTTCGAGTGGGACGGAAGATTCGAACCTGCGACCCCTCGTTCCGTGGCGCGATGCGTGTTTGTATATCTGCAGCCTCAGCCGGAAGTTCACGTCGAAAAATGCTGCACAAGTGCAGCAAGGACGACTATAGCATTGACTAGTTTATTATAATGTAAAGTGTCCTAGATAATGCTAGGCAAGCTGTTATTCGCTTACTTTTTGACTAAATCGTAATGTAATTAGTAATGTAGACAAAAAATTGCTGGTGATGTCGGGGCCCAGATGACCGATAAGCACCATGTAGGCGTTGTAACAGCGTATTGTATCGCGAAATGGCGAGTTAGGAAGACAGAGATGAATAACGAGACAAGTTTTTTTTTCGGTTGCAGCTGTCGGTATTGAAGTGTTCGCTCGACGCGAGCCTTGCACCAAGAATTTGTCAGAGGTGGCCATACATCGTCACTTTTGCGACACTTCTCGGGGCAAACTGCTCAACGGCAGTCACGAAAATTCGACAACAGCATCATGTTACGCACAAGCATATCTAAGCACCCTCCAGAACGAACGAGCTGGAGAAAGAATGGCGCCGTTTCGCCCCCATTACTGTTCGCGAAAAAAAAAAGTTGTGCTTTCAAACATTTTCATATTCTAACGTCACGGCCTCTTACAATGAAAACTGTTGTACACCTTGCAGCTTTTTAATATCGCGTGAACGTCGACCCCAGGATACGGTAGTTTCTAATATCAGCAAGAAGCAACGAGATCACCGATACGACGATGAGCCTCACACCGGCTTTGTGAACACACGATCGCACAGGTAAGGCTGATAGTGGGCATGCATTTCTAAGCAAACAGCATAGCAGACGTCGCTCGCTCTCTGCGCTTGCGAATCATGTAGGAAACTCTCGTTACTTTTCGCCTATATTAGGCGCCACCATGTCCAAGTGTCAACGCTCCTGCGATATTACTAAAAAATTGCAAGAGTGTACATTTGAAATTCATATGAGTGGTACCACTCATGCACGTGTATTGAGCGTATAACTTAATTTTGCCCGCGATGCACATTAAAACATTAAAAAACGGAAACTCGAACGTCATTTGTAATTAGTGCTCAAGCACATTTCGTGCTTGCCCTTGTCACCTATAGGAATGAACCTTGGACAAGTCCCCTTTGAGAAATGTTGGCTCCAGAGATTCTATAATTTGTTCAGCCACTGCTGGTCACTTCAAGCCTCGATCTTTCGGTTATCGCGCTGCTAGCTTCGTGGGCGTGGGTTCGATTCCCGGTCACGTCTGTCGCATTTGGATGGAGACGAAATGCAAAGAACACCCGTATACCTACATTTAGGTGCGCGTTAAAGAACCCCAGGCAGTCTAAATTAATCCGGACTGCGCGTGCGCTCGCGTTTTTTTTTTCTTTTTTTTGGCCTTCATGTTCCCTGCAAGCAGCAAGCAAAAACGTCTATAACTACGGCTAGGGAGCCTTCATGTGTGCGCGCCCCCAAAAAACGGAGGGGGCGCGCACACATGAAGGCTCCCTAACTACGGCAGGGTCGCTGCGCCCCTCGCGGTAAGCAGTGGCGCTAAATGAGAAACGCTACCATTGCGTTGAACCCGATTGCGAAGGACGTAAGACGGAACGCGCGCGCGCGCATCTTTCCAGTCCGGCCGTTGTAATACCTCAGAAATTATTATTACAGCAAATCTGCATATGTTTAAGTTCTGGCGGATCGCGTCCGTATATTAGAGACGCGCAGAACAGCAATTTTCGGCGCCCCTTCGTTATAGTTACCCCTCGCCACCACCGATGCCTACTTCACAGGTGTCGCGATACTCAGCGGCGGCACTTCCCACCAGTCGTTGTGCCCATTTGTATCGTGACGCAGAGATCGCGCTAGCGCTGTGATCAGCAGTTGCTCTTTGGACTCGCTGTGGGACAGACGGGTGTCGTTCGCTCGGAGGAAGAACAGCGAGAATCGAAGGAGCGCCAACGCCCACACAAGCAGGAATGGGCGCGAAAACAACGTGAAGCCGCTGCTGCAAAACGTGCAGTCGCTGGCTCCCATCTTCACAGTAGCTGAAGGGTTCAGAATTACAATCTTTAGTCTTCTGTAAGTTTCTACGCTTGTCTCCTGTCGCGTAAATTTTAGTGGAAAGCCAAATGAGGCATTATTTATCAACAATCACTGCAGAAGGCAACTTATATACTGCCCTTGTAAGCGCATCAACAGTTTCCCCGAGTAAGTGTTTTTTTTCTCTCTCTCTCTTTCTTATATGTAAGTAGGTTACCATGCTTGCTATGACGGTAGCTGAATGAAAGGGCACGATCCTTTTTGCATGTATCACGGTGCCAAAGGCTTGTAAGGCCTGACATTCATAAGCCAATCAGTATAGCTTATCTTTTCAATCAGTATACTAGTCAATCCTTGAGTTGCGCTGCATTCGGTCTCGTTCTTGCCGTATGTTGCGAAGTGTAGCACATTTATTACATTAGACAGGAATTCCAGGGCTTTTGTATATCTTTGAAGCTGTAAGCTATGCCATTAATGATTACAGTATACATTTTAAATGTGGATCCAGACGGGCGTTTATATATTGCGTGTATTTCGCTTGCGCGATGTATACTAGACCCCAGCAAGTCACCGAGACGGCGGTATTAACTGCGATAAGTTATCACAGTCCAGGACGTTCTGAAATATAAAACATGAAGCTCGTGTGTAAGAGATAGTGCACCCATGGAGGAAAAGAATGGCACGAGGGCAGCATTATC